>NW_007251893.1:776417-805776 GCF_000164805.1 Carlito syrichta
TTTCTTTCTTTCTCTCTCTCTTTCTTTCTTTCTGTCTTCTATCCTTCCTTCCTTCATTCTTTTCTTTCTTTCTTTCTTTTCTGTTTTCTTTAGGTTACCAATGCTGCTCACAAACCTCCCAACTCGGGTCATCCTCTCGGCCTGGGCTTCCCAAAATCCTGCAATCACAGGCTTTCTATTTGGCTGACATCCTAGTCTTCCTGCCTGTTCTTGAACTCTGGGATGGAGGCGATCCTCCTGCCAAGTCCTGCCCTCAACCAAGGTTTTCTGGGTTTAACTTGGGGTCGAGGTGGGGCCTTGTGATGCTGTCCAGCCTGGTCTTGAGCACCTGGGCCCTGGTATTTTCCCATCTCAGCTTACCCCAGAGCCAAGGAGACAGTCGTGAGTCACCCAGCCATCCTTGTCCCACTGAAGGTTTGAGAGTCACACCATGCTTTTCCTGGAAGAGGGCCCTGGGGGAACATGTGGGTCCACACTGAGGAATGAGGCGGGTGGAGGGGTGGGAACCCTGGTGGAGACACACACCTGTGCCAGTCGCTCCCCCTGGAGAGGGCTTAGCAGATGACTCCAGCCACCCACTCTGGGGTCCCAGGCCATTGGACGGGATACAGAGTAGCCCTGAGAGGGGTGTGGAGGCTGGGCAAAAGGGCTCACCTGTGACATCCAGGCACTCTGTGAGGCCTAGGTGAGTGATGGACTGCGTCCCTGGGTTTGACACCAGCCCAGGCACCTCGGTGAGACCTTTTCTAAACATTATGCCAAAAAAAGAGTCAAGTATAGTGGCTCACGCCTATCATTCTGGCCACTTGGGAGGCCATGGTGGGAGGATCACCTGAGCCAAGCTGGTGGAGGCCATGGTGGTTGACAGTGGGTCCCTGTGCTCTGGCCTGGGCAACAGAGTAGGACTCTGACTCAGAATAATAACACCAACCACCTCCACCATCACAACCACAAGCCAGGCTCAAGGCCTCAACCTGGCATCCCAGCTCTTGGGAGGACAAGATGAGAGAATAACCTGAACCCCTGTGTCAACATCTGCCCGGGACACAGGGTGAGACCTCATCTCAGCCATCAAAAATAAATCCAAAAATTAGCCGGGTGTGGTGGTGCAGTCCTGTGATTCCAGGCACTCCGTGGGCCAGGTTGGAAGATTGCCTGAGTTCACCAGGAGGAGTCTTCGGTGGCCGTGAGTGTGCCCTGCACTCTGACCTAGGAGACAGAGTGGGATTCCGACTACAAATAATAATTATCACCACTACTAACACCACAACCATCCCTGCCAGCCAGGGCGAGGAGTCAACCTCAGGGATGGGAGCAGAAAAAGCATTTATCAACCTGTCATTTGTGGGAAGTTTCAAAGTTGGCCACTGGTCACGTCCATCATGAGCCTACAGCCACACATCCCAGAAGGCCTACCTCCACACTCCACATCATGCCCCACAGCAAAGAGGAGTGTGAGCACATGGAACAGACAGCCCCAAGTTAGGGTGGCCATCGACCACAGAGTGTTCAAGGTGGTTCAGCAACACTGCAGCCAGCCCAGGTTCCGGTCACTCAGTCTGCCACCTTCGGGTGGGGGTAGAGTGCCTTCTTCACCAGATCACTCCATCATCCCCCTCCCACCTGAACATTTCCCTGGGGAGCCGTGGACGCCTGCCATGACTCATGTGGGGAGTGTCTTTTTTGTCACCAGTCTCTGTTGGCTTGACTGGTGCATGGTGGCACAATTGTGGTTCCCGGGGCCTCGACCTGCTGGTCTCAGGTTGTCTTCCCACCTCAATCCCTGAGTAGCCAAGACTCCTGGGCCACCACACTAGACTTGATTTTGGGAACCTCTCGGCGAGACGAGTCCTGGCCACATCACCTGGGCTCGTCTCTGACCCTGGTTTTCAGGCAGCCTGCCTCAGGCTCCCAGGGTTTGGGGCTTATGGCCATGAGCCACGGTGACCAGCCTGGACTCGCACGTGCTGTCAGTGTGGATGACAAAAAAGCATGCCCCAGGATGGTGGCCAACAAATCCCGTATAACTGGGGCCACAGGCACCACCATGCACGACACATGTGTTTGTGTTCCAGGGAGAGACAAGGTCTCGCTATGTGGCCCAAGTTGCTATCAAACTCCCAGGCTCCAGAGGTCCCTCAACTCGGCCTCCCAAACCACAACCTGATTGCCTGCCAATCTACCCTCTTTCAGGAAATCTATGCCCAAGGTTGAGTCTTCCTTCCCCAGTGATATCTGTCTGTTCACAATTATCCCAACTGCATACACAAAGGATGCTCTTCTTTTATTTCCTTATGTTTTTTTCAGTGGCGTCTCACTCCATCGCCCAGGCTGGAGGGCTTTGGCTCATTCTCGGGCACCGGAGCCCCTCCCTGCCTGGCTCCAGTGAGCCTTCCACCCTGGCCTTCCGAGGAACCAGAAAGACAGGTGTGCACCAACACGCCCAGCTCATTTGGGATGGAGGTTATAGACAAGGTAATGCTGAGTTGCCCAGGCATGTCTTGGACCTTTTTGGCTTGTGCCGGCTGAGTATTTTAGCCTCTCAAAGCACAGGGATGATGAGACTGTGGCCCAGAGCCAGGCCTCTATCCTTCTTCGAAAGTGAACTAGAAGTCTGGGTATAGAAGTCCATGCTTGGAATCCCAGTGCTCTTGTCTGCTGAGGCGGGAGGATGGCTGGTGCCCAGGAGCCCAAGGACAGACTGGGCTATGCAGGGAGGCCCCATCTTCACACCCATCATAAGAGGGGATCTGGGGTATTGGTTCCCTTTGTCCTAGCTACTCTGGAGGCTGAGGCAGGAGGATCGCTGGAGCCTGCAATTTCAAGGCTAGCAGTGAATGATGGTAGTGTACCCGGGCCACAGCTTGGGCCTCTGACCCAGACCCTGTTTCCAAAATCATCAGAATCATACACAATTTCTCAAGCACACATAGTTTGTTCAAAGGCCAACTTCTTTGAAAGCCAAAAAAAAAAAAAAATGGTACTGGGGGGACAAAATGACCCTGGGTGAGGGTTGAGTCCCTGGTCTTTCTTGTCTGAAGGTCATCATTGCCAAATAGGAGGGCTGGGCTTCCTGGGGCACATTTCTCACCTTGGAGAGGAGAACTGGCAGGAACCTGGTCAGGGATCCTTGGGAAATCCCTCACCAAAGCGGGGGCAGCCATTGGGGGAGTTGGGGCAGAAACGTGCTGAACTTTGGAGACCCTCACCTGTGTTGGGGCCTGGGGGAAGGACTGAGCAGAAGATTTGCAGGAAAATGCATTTCTTTTTCTTTCTCTTTCTTTCTTTCTTTCTTTCTTTCTTTCTTTCTTTCTTTCTTTCTTTCTTTCTTTCTTTCTTTCTTTCTTTCTTTCTTTTCTTTCCTCACTAGGTTGCCCAGGCTGCTCTCAAAACTCCCAACTCAGGCCATTCTCTCAGCCTGGGCATTCCAAACTGCTATGATCACAGGCTTTCCATTTAGTCGATATCCTGGTCTTCCTGCCTGGTCTTGAACTCTGGGCTGGAGGTCATCTTCCTGCTGATGCCTGCCCTCACCCAAGATTTTCTAGGTTTTGCTTGGGGTCGAGGTGGAGGCTTTCTATAGTGTCCATCCTGATCTCAAGCATCCGGGATCCGGCTATGATCCCATATCTTCCTCCCCTAGTGCTGAGCTGACAAGCGTGAGTCATTCCACCATCCCTGAACCCCCATTGATTTGAGAATTATACCCTCTATTTCCCTGGGAGGTGCAAGTGGGTCAGCCCTGGGGAATGAGATGGGCAGAGGTGTGGACGTCCAGTGGAGACATGCCCCTGTGACAGGCACTCACTCTTGGATGGCTCAACAAGTGACTCTGGCCACCATATCTGGGGACTAAGGTCATTGGAAGGGAGTGGGACTCACGGTGGGTCCCCATGAGGGGTGTGGAGGCCATGTGTGGGGTCTCACGCCTGTTATCCCAGTGCTCTGGGTGGCCAAGCTGAAAGGATGGCCTAAGCCCCCAGGTGAGATACCAGCCCGAGCAGCTTGGTGAGACCTCCTATCTACAAGAAGCCAAAAACCTGAACTGTGCATGGTGGCATATACCTGGTTTTCTGGCCTCTCAGGAGGCCATGATGAGAGGATTGCCATAGCTCAGACAATGTAGGTCACGGTGGCCAAGAGCGGGCCCCTGCACTTCGGCTTGGGTGACAGAGCAGGACTCTAACTAAGAATAATAATACCAACCACCACAACCACCCTAAACACAGGCCGGGATCTGGGGCTCAGCCTAGCATCCCACCCTTTCGGAGGCAAAGGCAAGTGGGTAACCTGAGCCTATGGGTTCAACACCAGCCTGGGACATGAGCCTAGATCTCGTCTCGGCCATAAAAAGTAATCCAAAGATTAACCGGATGAGGGGGTGCAGGCCTGTGCTTTCAGTCACTCAGAGGGCCGAGGCAGGAGAATCACCTGAGCCCAGCAGGTGGAGTCCACGGTGACCATGAGCATGCCTTTGCACTCCAGTTTGGGCGATAGAGTGGGATTCCAACTCCAAATAATAATAATCACCACCACCACCACCACCACCACCCCACTGCGACTTAGCACGAGGAGTCACCCTCAGGGATGGGAGTGGAAAAGATACTTTTTGGCCTGTCATTTGTGGGAGGTTTCAAAGGTGGCCATAGGGCAAGTTCGTGTGTCTTCAGCCACGTGTCCCTAAGGCCTGCCTCCACCCTCCACACTTGTGCCCAACAGTAAGGAAATGTGTGAGCTCATGGAACAGACAGCCCAGAGGTAGTGTGTCTGTCAGAGACAGAACAATCAAGGTGTTCCAACAATGCTTTGGACAGCCCAGATTGAGGTCATCTTGTGTGCCACCTTCTGGCAGGGGGAGGGCCCCTCCCCCTTCCTCTCCCGATCATGATCACTCTATTGTCCCTCGCCCAAGTCAACCATTCCCTGGGGATCTGTGGCCACCAGTCATGATGCAATTGGGAGGCATCTTCTCTGTTGCCACAGTCTCTGTTGGCTGTGTTGGGGGATGGTGTCACGATCATGCTTCCAGGGTCCTCGAGCTGTGGGGCTCAGGTTGTACTAACACCTCAACCTCTGAGCAGCCTGGACTCTGGGGGCCACCACACCTGAATCGATTATGACCACCTCTCTCCAAGACAAGGTCTGGCAATATCACCCAGACTTGTCTCGTACCCCAGAGATCAGGCAGCCTCCTGCCTCTGCCACCCAGGGTATAGGGTTGATGGCTGTGAGTCATGGTGCCCTACCTGAAATCACATGTTCTTTTGGCATGGGTGACAGAAAGGAACACCCTGGGAAAGAGGTCACCGCATCACATGTAGCCAGGTCTATGGGCACCACCACCAACGACTCCATTGTTTGCATTCTGGGGAGTGACAAGGTCTCACTACGTGGCTCAGGCTGGTCTCAAACTACTGGGCTCCAGTAGTTCCCTGCCTTGACCTACCAAAGCCACAACCTGATTGTCTGCTGATCCACTGTCTTTCAGGAATGCTAATCCCAAAGTTGGGTCCTCCTTCCCTAATGATCTCTGTCTGTTCACGATGATCACAGCTCCATACACAAATGGATGCTCTTCTTCTTTTTCCTTTTTTCCTTTTTTTCTTTTAGTAGGAGTCTCACGTCTTCAACCAGGATGGAGGGCAGTGGCTCGCTCCTGGCAACCAAAACCTCAGGTCACCGGGCCCAGGCTAGACTTTACCCGACCCTCTGAGAAGCTGGAAAAACAGGCAGGCATCATCACCTCTGACACATTTGTGATAGAGGGTAGAGACAAGGTCTCACTGAGTTGTACGAGGGCTTCCCAACCCACGGACTTTGGCCGGCCACTGGCCTTGGCCTCCCAAAGTGCTGGGTTGACAATGCAGAGGCCCAGAGCCCGCCTGCAATCCATCGTCACAAACGAATCTGAAGGCCTTGTGCGGTGATACATCCATGGTATCCCAGTGATCTGGGAGGCCAAGGTGGGAGGGTGGCTAGAACCCAGGATCCCAAGGCCAGCCTGGGCCATGCAGGGAGACCTCATTTCCACAACCATCCAAACATGAGTTCTGGGGTCAAAGTGCCCATTGACCCAGCCACTCAGGAGACTGAGGCGGGAGTATCTTCAGAGCCCGCAATTTCAAGGCTGGCGGTTAACGTTGGTCATCTCTTGGGCCCCAGCCTGGGCCACAGAGCCAGAACCTATCTCCAAAAACATCAGACTCATACACAAATTCTCAACTCCGTGTGATGTGCTTATAGGGCGACTGGCTTTAGAGCCAGGAATAATGGGATTTGGGGGGAAGTAATGACCCCTGGTGAGGAATGTGTCCCTGGCATTTGTTAGTGGAAGGTCCTCATTGCTGAGTCGGTGGTTCTGCCTGCCTGGGGCACATTACTCACCTCAGAGAGGAGAGTCGGCAGGAACTTGGCCAGGGAGCTTTGAAGACTCCCACCCCAAAGGAGGGGCAGACATTGGTGGTGTATGGGCTGAAAAATGCCGAACTTGGGTACCCTCACATGTGGGGTGGTGGGAGGGAAGGACTGAGGGCAGAAGTTTTGCAGGAGAATGGATTTTTTTCTTTCTATCTTTCTTTCTTTCTTCTCTTTCTTTCTTTCTCTCTTTCTTTCTTTCTCTCTTTCTTTCTTTCTTTCTTTCTCTCTCTCTCTCTCTCTCTCTCTTTCTTTCTTTCTTTCTTTTGCTTCCTCACTATGTTGTTCAAGCGGCACTTAAACCGTCCAACTCGGGCCATACTCTCGGCCTGGGCCTCCCAAACTGCTGCGATCTCAGGCTTTCCATTTGGTCGATATTCTGGTCTTCCTTCCTGGCCTTGAACTCTGGGCTGCAGGAAATACTCCCACCAAGGCCTGCACGCAACCAAGTTTTTCTGGGTTTTGCTTGAGGTGGAGGTGAGAGTTTACTATGGCGTCCAGTCTGGTTTTGAACTCCTGGGCTACGGAAATCTTCCCCTCTCATTCTCCTTGAGTGCCAAGGAGACAGGCAGGAGTTGCCCAGCCATTCCTGGCCCCCCAAAGGTTTGAGAGGCAAACTTTCCCTTTCCCTGAAGTGGACTCTGAGAGGAGAGAGTGTGTCCACCTTGGAGAAGGAGGTGGTTAGAGGGGTGGGTGCCTTGGCAGAGACACACACCTGCACCAGACACTCTCCTCAGGGATGGCTCAGCAGGCAATTCCAGCCACCCTCTCCTGGTTCCCAGGTCATCAGAAGTGAGTTGGCCTTATGGTGAGGCCCCAGAAGAAATGTCGAAGCAAGGCGTGGGGGCTCATGACTGTCATCTTGGTGCTCCATGAGGCCCAAGGTAGAGGATGGCCTGGACCTCCAGATTCAGGACAAGACAGTTTAACTTGGTGAGACCTCCTGTCTACAGGAAGCTAAAAAAGTAAACCGACAATGGTGG
The DNA here is from genome assembly GCF_000164805.1 of Carlito syrichta. NCBI lineage: Eukaryota > Metazoa > Chordata > Mammalia > Primates > Tarsiidae > Carlito > Carlito syrichta. Next base: position 783,815 of record NW_007251893.1, read on the forward strand.
CACACACTTGTCATTCCGCCCACTTGGGATACCATGGCAGGAGAATCACTGGACCCCAGTCATGGAGCCTGTGGTGGCTGAGTGCAGGATCCTGTGCCCTGATCTGGGCGACACAATGGGACTCCAACTCAGAATAATAATGAAAACCACCACCACCACCACAACCTCAGGCCTGGCTCAGTGGCTCAACCTAGCATTCTGGCCCTTCAGAGGCCCAGGCGAGTAGAGGGCCTGAGACTGAGGGTTCAACACCATCCCAGGATACAGGGCTAGATCTTATCTTGGCCATCAAAAATAAATTCAAAGATTTGCTGGGCATGGTGGCACAGGCCTATGGTTCCAGCCACTCTGGGGTCCAAGGCGAGAGGATCTTCTGAGTCCTGCAGGTGAATCCACGGGGGCCGTGAGTGTGCCCCTGCTCTCTGCCTGGGTGAAAAAGCAGGATTCTGACTCCAACTAATAATAATTACCACCACCACCACCAACCCTGCTACCCAGTGCGAGGAGTCAACCTCATGGTTGGGAGAGGAAACAGCACTTTCCAGCCTGTCACTAACGAGATGTTTCAAAGGTGGCCACTTGGAAGTCCATCTAGCACCTTTGACCACGTGACACAGAAGACCTGCCTCCACCCACCACACTCATGCCCCACAGCAAAGACGTGTGTGAGCTCATGGAACAGATGGCCCCGAGCTAGGTCAGGCCTCAGGCACAGAGCAATCAAGGCAGCCTGGCAATGCAATGGCCAGTCCAGGTTCCAGTCACCCTGTCTGCCCTCTTCAGGTGGAGGAAGCACACCTTCCTCTCCCTATCACTCCATTGTCCCCCACCCTGGCAGACCTGTCCCTGGGGAGCTGTGGAAGCCCATCATGATGCACGAGGGAGATGTCTTTTTTGTCACCATAGTCTCCATCAGCTGGGCTAGGATATGGAGGCACAATTGGGGCTCCTGGAGCCTCGACCTGCAGGGCTCAGATGATACTGCCTTGCCCCCCAAGCAGCTGGGCCTCCAGAGGCCACCATGCCTGACTTGATTTTGGGGACCTCTTGCCAAGATGAGGTTAGGCCACATCGCCCTGGCTGGTCACCAACCTCTGGGCTCAGGCAGCCTCACACCTTGGCCTCCCACAGCACACGTCTCATGGCCATGAGCCACAGTGCCCCACCTGAACTCGAACGTTCTGTCGGTGGGGGCAACACAAAAGAACACTCAGGAGGGAGGCCACTGCATCTCTTGTAGGCGGGACCATGGGCACCACCACACGCGATTCCAGTGTTTGTGTTCTGGGGAGCAAAATTTCTCACTGCATGGCCCAGGCTGGTCTCGAACTCCTGGGCTCAAGTATACCCCACCTCAGCCTCCCTGGCCAAAGCCCAATTGTCAGCTGGTCCATCATCTTTCAGGAACTCTATGTCCTAGCCTGGGGCAACTTTCCCAAATTATATCTCTCTGTTCACGAGAATCCCAACTCCATACACAAATGGAAGTTCTTCTTTTTATCCTTTTTCCCTTTGTTTCTTTGAGTCAGAGTCTAACTCTGTTGCCCCTGCTAGAGGGTGGTGGCTCACTCTCCACCACCGCAGCCTCGGCTTGCCAAGCTCCAGCAAGCCTTTTCCTGGCCTTCCGAGGAGCCGGAACAACAGATGTGTGCCACTATGACCAGCTCATTTGGGATGGAGGGTAGACGAGGTCTCGTTGAGGTGCCCGGGTGGGTCTCAGTCCTTGTGATAAGACTGACCACTGGCTTTGACCTCCCAAAGTGCTGGGATGATGAGGCTGAGCCACCAAGCCTGGCCTCGATCCTTCATTGACAATGAACCAGAAGGCCTGTGGTGGCAGCCCATGACTGGAATCCGAGCACTCTGGGAGGCTGAGACTGGAGGATGGCTGGAGCCCAGGAGCTCAAGCCCAGTCCAGGCCTTGCAGGGAGCCCACGTCTCTGCACCCATCCAAACAGGTGGTCTGGGGTCAAGATGCCCATCATCTCAGCTACTCCAGAGGCTGAGGTGGGAGGATCACCAGAGACCACGATTTTGAGTCTCGCAGTGAAGGTCATATGTGTCCCTGGGCCCCAACCTTGACCACAGAGCAAGATCTTGTCTCCAAAAACAACAAAATCGTACAAGATTCTCAACTGTGCATGGTGTGTTCACAGGGCGACTGGCTTTAGAGCCAGGAAAAATGAGATTGGTTGGGAAGATATGTTCCTGGGTGAGGGATGCATCCCCATACTTTCTCGGATGATCCTCATTTCTGAGTTGGAGGGTCGGCCTGCCTTGGGCACAATTCTCAACTTGGAGAGGAGAATGGGTAGGAACATGGCTAGGGAGCCTCAGGAACTCCTGCACTAAAGCCAGGGAAGCCATTGTTGGGGGGGTAAGGGCTGGAAGGTGCCATGCTTGGGGGACACTCACATTTTGGAGGGGCAGGGGAAAAGGACTGAGGCCAGAAGACTTGCAGGAAAATGGAATTCTTTCTTTTGCTCTTTCTTTCTTTGTTTTCTTTCCTCAATTGCTTGCCCAGGCTGCTCTCAAACTGCCCAACTTGGGCCATCCACTTGTCTTGGGATTCTCAAACTGCTGCAATCACAGACTTTACATTTGGTCCAATCCCAGTCTCCCTTCCTGGTCTTGAACTATGGGATAGAACCAATCTTCCTGCAGAGGCCTGCCCTCACCTAAGGTTTTCTGGGTTTTGCTTGGGGTCGAGGTGGGGCTTGCTATGGTGTCCTGCCTGGTCTCGAGTTCCCAGGCCCAGGCCATCTATCCATCTCATCCTCCCTGAGTGCCAAGGAGACAGGCATGAGTCACCCGGCTATCCCTGCCTCCCCAAAGGTTTGAGAGTCACACCCAACCTTTCCCCAAGGGGCCCCTGGGAAGAGCAAGCAGGTCCTCACTGAGTAATGAGGCAGGCAGAGGGGTGGGTGTCACAGTGGAGACAAGCCCCTGAGCCAGGCACTCTCACTGGGGAGGGCCCAGCAATTGGCTTCGGCCACCCTCTCTGGGATTCTGGGTCATTGGAAGGGAGCAGGCATTGCAGTGGGCATAGAGAGGGGTGTGGTGGTGGGGCACAGGGGCTCACAACTGTCATCCCAGCACTCATTAGGGACAAGTCAAAAGGATGACCTATGTCACCTGGTTTGAGACCAGTCTGGGCACCTTGGCGAGACTCATCTCTACAAGAAGCCAATAAAATGCGCCAAGCATGGTAGTGCACACCTGACATTCTGGTCACTTGGGAGTCTGTGGTGGGATGATTGCCCAAGCCCAGCTTGTGGAGGCCTTGGTGGCCGAGAGTGGGCCCCTGTGCTCTGGCCTGGGTGACAGAGTGGAACTCTGACTCAGAATAATAATACCAACCCCTAACACCACCAGAACGACAGGCTGGACTCTGAGGCTAATCCTGGCATCCCAGCCCTTCACAAGCCCAGTCAAGTGGACAGCCTGAGCCTGCGGATTTGGCACCAGCCTAGGACACAGGACTAGACCTCATCTCGAACAACAAATTAAATCAAAAAATTAACTGGACAGGTTGGTGCAGGCCTGTGGTTCCAGTCACTTGGGGGACAAAAGCTGGAAGATCGCCTGAGTTCGTCAGGTAGTGTCTGCATTTTCCATCAGCATGGAGGCCTTGGTGGCCAAGAGTGTGCCACGGAAGACCCAGCAGTCGGCTTCAGACACCCTCTCTGGGATTCTGGGTCATCAGAAGGGAGTGGGCATGGCATTGGGGCCCAGAGAGGGGTGTGGTGGCCCTGTACAGGGGCTCACAGCAGTCATCTTAGCACTCTGTGAAGACGAGGCGAGAGGATGACCTGAGTCCCCTGGTTGGAGACCAGCCCGGGCACCTTGGCGAGAACTCATCTCTATAAGAAGCCAGGAAAATGAGCCAAGTGTGGTATTGCACACGTGACTTTAGTGTTTGTGTTCTGGGGAGTGACAAGGTCTCTCTGTGTGGCCCAGGCTGGTCTGGAACTCCCAGGCTCCAGTAGTCCCCTGCCTTGGCCTCCCGAAGCCACAGCTCAATTGTCTGCTGATCCACCATCTTTCCACAGTTGCTGTGAGCCTGCCCATGTGCTCTGGCCTGGGCAAGAGAGCAGGATTCCGACTCTAAACAAAAATAATAATCACCACCACCATCACCACTGCCACCCAGCATGAGAAGTCACCCTCATAAATGGGAGAAGAAAAGGCACTTTCCAGTCTGTCTTTCGGGAATGATTTCAAGGGTGGCCACCGGGCACATCCATCCCATGTCTTTAGCCACGTGCCCCAGAATGCCTCTCTTCACCCTCCACACTCATGCCCCACAGCAAAGACATGTGTGAGCTTAAGGAAAGGATGGCCCAGAGCTAGAGCGGCCATTAGGCATAGAGCAATCAAGGTAGTCCGGCAATGCCGCTGCCGGCCCAGGTTCTGGTCACCCTGTCTACCACCTTTGGGCATTGGTGGCCGCTTCTTATCCCAATAACTCCATTGTCCCATGCCCATGTGGACCTTTCGCTGGGGAGCCGTGGGGATGCATATGGGAGGTGTCTTTTGTCACCAGAATCTCTGTTGGTGTGGCAGAGTGCAGTAGCATGATCTTGGCTCCTGGGGCCTCGAAATATGGAGCTCAGGCAGTACACCTGCCTTATCCCCAGAGGATCTGGGACTCTGGGGGCCAGCACACCTCACTTGATTTTGAGGACCTCTCACCAATACGTGGTCTGGCCTGGTCACCTGGGTTGGTCTATGACCCTTGGGCTCAGGCAGCTTCCCACCTCAGCTTCCCAGGGTGGGAGCTGATAGCCGTTAGCCTTGGAGTCTGACCCAGACTAACACATTCTGTCTGTGGGGGAGATGCAAAGGAATGACCCAGGACAGAGGCCACTGAATCCCATGTAACCAGGACTGCAGGCACCACCACACGTGACACCAGTGTTTGCATTCCCGGGAGCAACGAGGTCTCACTATATGGCCCAGGCTGGACTCAAACTCCCGGGTTTCAGCAGTCTGCTGCCTCAGCCTCCCAAAGCCACAGCCTGAATGTCTGCCAATCCACTGTCTTTCAGGAACTCTATGCCCAAGTCTGGGGCCTCCTTCCCAAAGGATCTGTTTGTTCACAATGATCCCAGCTCCATACACAAATGGATGCTCTTCTTTTTTTTCCTTTTTTCCTTTTTTTCTTTAAGTCAGAGACTCACTCCATCACCCATGCTGGAGGGCAATGACTCGCTCCTTGCCACAGCAGCCTTGGCCTGCTGGACTCCAGTGAGCCTTTCCTCAGCCTTCCAAGGAACCATAACAACAGTCATGCTCAACACACCTGGCTCATTTGGGATGGAGGGTAAAGACGTGGTCTCATCAAGGTGCCCAAATGGGTCTGTACTCGCAGGCTGGTGTTGGCCACTGGCCTTGGCATCCCAAATTTCTGGGATGATGAGGCTGAGTCCCCGAGTCAGCCTTGATCCTTCATCAAAAATGAAACAAACGGCCTGGCATGGCAGCCCATTCCTGGAATTCCAATGCTTTCTGAGGATGAGGCAGGAGGCTGGAAAGCAAGGCCAGCTCGGGCCACACAGGGAGACCGTTTCTCTGCACTCATCCAAACAGGGTATCTGGGGTGAAGTTACTCGTCATCCCAGTCACTCGAGACTGAGGTGGGAGGATCACTGGAGCCTGTAATTTTGAAGCTAGTGGTGAATGACAGTCGTGTCCTCGGACTCCAGTCTGGGCCTCAGATTCAGAACCTGTCTCCAAAAACATCAGAATCATACACAGATTCATGACTGCATGTGGTGTGTTCACATGGTGACTGGCTTTAGAGCCAGGAAAAATAGGATTGGAGGGGAGGAAATGTCCCTGGGTAAGGGATGTGCCCCTGGCTTTTCTTGAAGGAAGGGCTTCATTGCCTGCGGCACACTTCTCCAATCAGAGAGGAGAACCGGCAAGAACCTAGCCAGGTATTCAGGAACTCCCACACCAAAGTGGGGACGCCCATTGTGGGGGTTGGGGCTTGGAAGATCCTCACATATGGGAGGTGTAGGGGAGGAAAGACTGAGGACAGAATGTTTGCAGAATAATGGATTTCTTCTTTCTTTCTTTCTTTCTTTCTTTCTTTCCTTTTTTCTTCCTTCCTTCCTTCCTTTTCTTTCCTCACTAGTTTGCCCAGGCTGCTCTCAAACCACCGAACTCGGGCCAACCTCTCAGCCTGGGCCTCATAAACTGTTGAGATCACAGTATTTCCACTTCTTTGACATCCTGATCTTCAGGGCTGGTCTTGAACTCTGACCCAGAGTCAATCCTCCCACCGAGTCCTGCCCTCAACCAAGGCTTTCTGGGTTTTCCTTGCAGTTTTGGTGGGGTCTTGCTATGGTGTCCAGCCTTGTCTCGAGCTCCCGGTCTCCAGTCATGTTCCCATCTCGGCTTCGCCGAGTGTCCAAGAGACAGATGGGAGTTGCCCTCTCATTCACGCCCTCCCCAAAGGTTTAATAGTCACTCCCTCTCTTTCCTAGAGCCGGTCCCTGGGAGGAGCGAGTTTTTCCACCCTGGGGAATGAGGTCAGTGGAGGGGTTGGTGCACTAGAGGAGACACACACTTGCACCAGGCTCTCGCTGGAGGGAGGGTTCCCCAGGAGAATCTGGTCACACTCTCTGGGTTCTCAGGTTGTCAGAAGGGAAAGGGCCTCATGGTGGGGCCCCAAGAAGGGTGTGGAGGCCAGGCACTGGGGCTCATGCCAGTCATCACAGTGTTCTGGGAGACTGAGACAAAAGGATGGCCTGAGTCCCTTGGTTCGAGACATATCTGGGCCCTATGGCGAATCCTAGTCACTACAACAAGCCAGAAAACTGGGCCAAGCATGGTGGTGCACGTCTGTCATTCTGCACATTTGGAAGGCAGCTTTGGAAGGTTCCACAGAGCCCAGTCAGTGCAGGCTGTGATGACTGAGAGTGGGCCCCTCTGTTCTGGCCTGGGCGTCAAAGCAGGACTCCGACTAGAATAATAAAGCCACCACCACCACCACCACCACCCCTGCCACCCATAGTGAGGTTTCACCCTCAGGGATGGGAGAATGAAAGACACTTTACTGCCTGTCATTAATGGGAGGCTTCAATTGTGGTCAGTGGGCATATCTGGCCCACATATCCAGCCACGCAACACTGATGTCCTGCCTCCACCCTCTACACTCCTGCCTCCCAGCAAGGACTCGTTTATATTCAAGGAACAGAGGGGCCCAAGCTAGGGTAGCTGTCGGGCACAGAGGAATCAAGAGGGTCTGGCTATGCCATGCCCAGCCCAGGTTCCAGTTGCCCTGTCACCTTTGGGTGGATAGAGGGCTCCTTCCCCTCCCGATCTCTGCATCATCCCCCACCTACGTGGACCTTTCCCTGGGGAGCCAAGGACACCCATCATGATGCACGTGGGAGGCCTCTATTTTGTTGCTGGAGTCTCCATCGGCCAGACTGGGGCATGGCAGCACAATCAGGGCTACCAGGGCTTCGACCTGTGGGGTTCAGGCAATCTTTCTGCCTCGGCCCCCAGGCAGCCAGCATGCCTGGAGGCCACCATGCTTTACTCAATTTGGGGAATTTCTTGCCAAGACGAGGTCTGACCATGTTGCCCGGGCTGGTCTCTTACCCCTTCTAAGGCAGCCTCCTGCCTCGTCTTCCCAGGACACAGGGCTGATGGCTGTGAGCCATGGTGCCCAGACTCAACTTGCATGTTCTGTCAGCAGGGTCGATGAAAAGTAACACCCTGGGATGAAGGCCACCACATCCCGTGTAGCCAGGACCATGGACTCTACCATGTGTGACTTCATTGTTTGTGTTCTGGGGAGCGATGAGGTCTCAATACGTGGACCAGGCTGGTCTCCAGTGGTTACCTGCCTAGGCCTCCCAAAGTCACAGACTGATTGTCTGCCAATTCACCATCTTTTGGGAACTCTAGGCACAAGATCCTTTCCAAATGATCTGTGTCTGTTCAAGATGATCCCAACTCCATACACAAATGGATGCTCTTCTTTTTCTTCCTTTTTTCCTTTTTTTCTTTGAGTTGGAGTCTCACTCCATTGCTGATGCTGGAGGGCAATGGCTTGCTCCTGGCCACAGCAGCTTCGGCTTGCCGGGCTATGGCAAGCCTTTCCAGGCCATCCGAGGATCCATAATGATAGGCATGATCCACCATGCTGGTTCATTTGGGATGGAGGGTAGAGATGAAGTCTCACTGAGTTTCCAGGGCAAGTCTTGGCCTGTGGGCTAGGACCATTGGCAGGCCTCGACTTCCTGAAGTACTGGGATGATGAGGCTGAGCCCTCTAGCCCAGCCTCAAATTTTTGTCAAAAATGAACCAGAACGCCTGGCACAGTGGCCCACTCCTGGAATCCCAGTGCTCTGGAAGATCGAGATGGGAGGATGGCTGGAGTCCAGGAGCCCAAGACCAGCCCAGGTCATGTAGGGAGACCCTGTCTTCACACCTATCCAAACAGGGGATTGGGGATCATGATGCCCCTCATCCCTGACACTCTGAAGGCTGAGGTGGGAGGAACACCAGAGCCTGTGATTTGGAGCTGGCGGTGAACAATGGTCATGTCCCTACGGCCCATCCTGGACCACAGAGCCTGACCCTGTCTCAAAAACATTAGAATAGTACACAGATTCTCAACTGCATGTGGTGTGTTCACAGGGTGACTGGCTTTAGAGCCAGGAAAAATGAGACCAGGGGTGAAGAAATGACCCTGGGTGAGAGATGCATCCCTGGTCTTTCATGGCAGAAGGTCCTCATTGCCAAATCAGAGTGTTGGCCAGCCTGGGGCACATTTCTCCCCTCAGAGAGGAGAACCAGCATGAACCCAGCCAGGGAACCTCTGGAACCTGAACCAAAGTGATCGCAGCCATTGAGGGAGTTGGGACTGGAAAGTGTCCAGCTTGGGGACTCTCATATTTGGGATAGTGGGGGATGGGCTGAGGGCAGAATGTTTGCAGGAGAATGGATTTCTTTCTTTTTTCTTTCTTTCTTTCATTATTTCTTTCTTTCATTCTTTCTGTGTTTCTTTTCTTTTCTAAGTTGCTAGGCTGCCTTCAAGCTGCCCAACTCGGGCCATCCTCTTGGCCTAGGCCTCTCAAACTGCTGCCATCACAGGTTTTCCATTAGGTTGACATCCTAGTCTTCCCTGGTCTGGAATTCTGGGCTGGATGCAATTTATTTATTTATTTATTTATTTATTTATTTATTTATTTATTTATTTTGAGTTGGAGTCTCACTCTGTTGCCCAGACTGGAGTGCAGTGGCCGCTTCCAGCCACCACAGCCTCGACCTGCTGGGCTCCGACGAGCCTTCCACCTCAGCCTTCCAAGTAGCCGGAATTACAGGCATGCGCTACCACGCCTGGCTGATTTTTTTTTAATTGTAGAGATGAGGTCTTGCTGCCCAGGTGGGTCTCGAACCCACGGGCTCAGGCAATCCACTCACCTCAGCCTCCCAAAGGTGTGGGATTACAGGCTGAGCCACCGAGCCCGGCTCTGAGGCAAATTTTATGGTGAGGTCTGCCCTCACCCAAGGTTTTCTGGATTTTGCTTGGGGTTGAGGTGCAGCTTGTTATAGTGTCCAGCCTGTGTTCGAGCTCCCAGGCTTTGACCGTCTTTCTGTCTTGGCTTCCCCTAGTGCTGAGGAGACAGGCGTGAGTCGCTTGGCCATCCAGGCACCCCCAAAGATTTGAGAGTCATGCCCTCCCTTGACCTGAGGCAGCCCCTAGGAGGAGTGAGCAGGTTCACCCAGGGGAACAAGGCAGGCAGAGGGGTAGGTGACCCGGTGGAGACACATGCCTGCTCCAAGCATTCCCCACAGAGTGGGCTCGGTGGGCAAATCTGGGGTCCCAGGTCCTTGCAAGGGAGTGGCCTCGTGGTGGTGCCCCGAGAGGTGTTTAGAGGCCTGGTGAGGGGCCTTATGCTGGTCATCCTGGAGCTCTGGGTGGCCAAGGCTAGAGGAAGTCCTGAGACCAAGCTTCAAGACTAGCCCGGGCACCTTGATAAGATCTCCTCTCTACAAGAAACCAGAAAAATGAACTGAGCATGGTGGCACACACCTGTCATTCCAGCCCCTTGGGAGGCTGAGGTATGAGGATCACTGGGACCCAGCTGGTGGAGGCAGTGGTGGCTGAGAATGGGTCTCTGTGCTCTGGCCTGGGCGACAGAGCGGGACTTCGACTCAGAAAAATAATACCAACCAACACCACCACCACTACCGCAGGCTGGGTCAGGGGCTCAGCCTGGCATCATGGCCTTTGGAGGCCCAGGCGAGTGGATGGCCTGAGCCTGTGGGTTCAACACCAGTACAGGACATGGGGAGAGACATAAGCTCAGCCATCCAAAATAAATTCAAAGATTACCTGGATTAGTGGAGACCTGTGGTTAAAGCCACTCGATGTGTTGAGGCTAGAGGATCACTTGAGCCCGGCAGGTGAAATCTGCAGTGGCCTTACGCATGCCTCTGTGCTCTGGGCTGGGTGACAGTGTGGGATTTACACTCCAAATAATAATAATCACCATCACCACCACCACAACCGCCCCTGCCACTCAGCATGAGGAGTCACACTCAGGGATGGGAGATGAAAAGGCACTTTCTGGACTGTGGTTCATGGGAGGTTTCAAAGGAGTCACTGGGCAAGTCAATATCCACCTTGACCATGTGCACCAGAAGTTATGCCTCAACCATCCACACTAACATACCACAGCAAAGATGTGTGTGTGTTCACGAAACAGATGACCCCGAGCTAGAGTGGCCGTTGGGCACAGAGCAATCACAGTGATCCTGCATTTCCTCCGCCAGCCCAGGTTCCAGTCACCCTGTCTGCCACATTTTCATGGGGGGAGAACCCCTTCCTCTCATGATTTCTCCACTGTCCCCTGCCAATGTGGACCTTTCCCTGGGTGCTGTGGACGCCTGTTGTGATGCATGTGGAGGGGTCTTTTTTGTTGCCTGAATCTCTGTTGGCATGCTGGGGTGTGGTGGCACAATCGTGGCTCCTGTGGCCTCTATATGCGTGGCTAAGGTGGTCCTCCTGCCTTGGTCCCTGAGCATCTGGGAATCCGGAGGCCACCACGCCTGACTCGATTTTGGAAACCTCTCACCAAGATGAGGTCTGGCCACATTGCCTGGGCTCGATCCAACACCTGGTCTCAGGCAGCCTCCTGCCTCAGCCTCCAAAGACACAGGACTGATGACTGTGAATAACGGTGCCTGAACTAGACTTGCAAGTTCTGTCGGGGAGGCTACACAAAGGAATGCCCCAGGATGGAATCTACCACATCCCGTGTAGCTGGGAACACTGGTGGCACCATGCTCGACTCCATTGTTTGCATTCCAGGGTGTAACAGGGACTTGCTACATGGCCTAGGCAGTCTCGAACTCCCAGGCTCCAATGGTCCCCTTCCTCAGCCTCCCAAAGCCACATAACAATTGACTGCTGATGCACTGTCTTTCAGGAACTCTGGGCCCAAGCCTGGGGCTTCCTTTCCAAAGGAACATGGTCTGTTCACAATGATCCCAACTCCATACCCAAATGAATTCTCTTCTTTTGTTTCCTTTTTTCCTTTTTTTCTTTGAGTCAGATATTCCATAGCCCAGGCTGGAGGGCAAGGGCTTGCTCCTGGCCACCACAGCCTCAGCAATGCTGGGTTCCAGCAGGACTTATCCTGGTCTTCCATGGAACCAGAAAAACAGGCACGCGCCAACATGCCCAGTTCATTTATGATGAATGGTGGAGACAAGGTCTCACTGAGGTGCCCGGGCAGGTCCTAACCCATGGGCTTATTCTGGTTGCTGGCCTCATGCTTGCAAAGCACTGGAATGGCAAGGCTGCGCCCCCGAGCGTGGCCTCAATCCTTCTTCAAAAACAAACCAGAAAGCCTAATGTGGCAGGTCATGCCTGGAATCCCAGTGATCTGGGAGGCCGAGGTTGGAGGATGGTTGGAGCCCAGAAGCCCAAGATCCACCCTGACCATGCAGGGAGGTCCGTCTCCACATCCAGCCCAACAGGGGGTCTGGGGACGAGGTGCCTGTCGTCCCGGCCACTCTGGAGCCTGAGGCAGGAGAATCACTGGAGCTTGGAATTTCAAGGATGGCTGTGAACATGGTCATATTCCCGGGCCCCAGCCTGGGCCACAAAACCAGACCCTGTCTCCAAAAACATCAGTCATACACAGATGCTCAACTGTGCGTGGTGTGTTCACAGGACGACTGGATTTAGAGCCAGGAAAACTGGGATTGGGGGAAAGAAACGTCCCTGGGTGAGGGATGTGTCTGTGGCCTATCTTGGGGAAGATCCTTGTTGTTGAGTTGGAGGGTCGGCCGGCCTGGGGAAGATTTCTCACCTCAGAGGGGAGAGCTGACAGGAACCCAGCCTGAGAGCTTCGGGAAATCCCACACCCTAGCAGGAGCAGCCATTGGGGGGAGTTTGGACTGAAAGGTGTTGTGCTTGGGGGATGTTCACATGTGGGGGGGAGGACTGAGGGCAAAAAGTTTACAGGAGAATGGATTCTTTCTTTCTTTCTTTCTTTCTTTCTTTCTTTCTTTCTTTCTTTCTTTCTTTCTTTCTTTCTTTCTTTCTTTCTTTCTTTCTTTCTTTTCTTCCCTCACTATGTTGCCCAGGCTGCTCTCAAGCTGCCAACTTGGACCAGCCTCACAGCCTGGGTCTCCAAATCTGCTGCGACCACAGGTTTTCCATTTGGTTAACATCCTGGACTTCCTGCCTGGTCTTAAACTCTGGGCCGGAGACGACCCTCCCACCGAGGCCTGCCCTCAACCAAGGTTTTCTAGGTTTTGCCTGGGGTCGAGGTGGGGGCTTTCTATGGTGTCCATTCTGGTTTTGAGCTCCCGGGCCCCAGCGATCTTCCCATTTTGGTATCCCCAATTACCGAGGAAACAGGTATGAGTCGCCCAGTCGTGTCCACCCCCCCAAAGGTTTGAGAGTCATGCCCTCTCTTTCCCCAAGGTGAACCCTGGGAGGAGTGAGTGGGTCCACCCTGGGGAACAAGATGGGTGGAGGAGTGGGCACTCCGGTGGAGACAAGCCACTGTGTCTGGTGATCCCTCCAGGAAGTGCTTCCTCCAGGAATTGCCTCTCCGGGATCCCGGGTCATTAGAAGGGAGCAGACCTTGCAGTGGGGCCCTGAGAGTCGTGTCGAGGTCAGGCTTCAGGCTCACGCCTGTCATTCCAGCACTCTGTGAGGCCAAGGCAAGAGGATGGTCTTAGCCTCCAGGTTCGATACCAGCCCCAGACCTCATCTCTACAAGAAGCCAAAGAAATGAGCAGAGTGTGGTGCCACACGCCTGTCCTTCCAGCCACTTGGGTGCCTGCATCAGGAGGATTGCCAGATCCCAGATGGAGGAAGCCTCATTGGCCGAAAGCTGGCACCTGCACTCCAGCCTGGCTGACAGAGCGGGTCTCTGACTCAGAATAATAATACCAGCCACCACCACCACCACAACCACAGACTGGGCTCAGTGGCTCAGCCTGGCATCCTGGCTCTTCGGAGGCCTAGACGAGTGGACAGACTGAGCATGTAGCTTCGACACCAGCCTGGGACAGGAGGCAAGACCTCGTCTTGGCCTTGAAAAATAAATCCAAAGATTAGCTGGGCATGATGGCACAGGCCTGTCATTACAGGCATTGGGGGGCCAATGTGGGAGGATTGCCTGAGCCCAGCAGGTGGAGTACAGGGTGGTAGTGAGTGTGACCCTGCACTCTGGCCTGGGTTACAGAGTGAAATTCTGACTCCAAATAATAATAATCACCACGACTACTCCCAACACCCCTTCCACAGTGCAAGGTGTCACCCTCAGGGATGGAAGAGAAAAGACACTTTCCAGTCTGTTTTTCCCATAGGTATCAATGATGGCCACTGGGCACATCCCTCCGATGCATATTGCCACTCGCCCCAGAAGTCCTACCTCCACACCCCACACTCGTGCCTCACAGCAATGATGTGTTTGAGATCACGGAACAGACAGACCCGAGCTAGGGAGGCCATAGGGCACAGCGCAATCAAGGTGGTCTGGCAACGACATGGCCAGCCCGGTTCCAGATGCCCTGTCTTCCACCTTCAGGCAGTAGGATGGCTCCTTTCTCTCCAAATCATTCCATTGTCATCTGTCCACGCGGACCTTTCCCTGGAGAGCTGTGGACGCCCATTGTGATGTACATGGGAGGTATCTTTTTGTTGCCGGAGTCTATATCAAATGGGCTGGAGCATGGCAGCATGATCGTGGCTCCCTTGGCCTAGACATGTGGGGCTTAAGAGGTTCTCCCACCTTGGCCCCTGAGCAGTTGGGACTCCAGGGGACAGCAAGCAAGACTCGACTTTGGGGACCTCTCGCCAAGATAAGGTCTGACCAGGTAACCTAGGCTAGTCTCTGAACCTGTGCACAAGCAGCTAACTGCCACAGCATCTCAGGGTGTGGGGCTGGTGGCCAAGTGCCACGGTGTCTGACCTGGATATGCACATTCTGTCTGTGGGGGCGATGAAAAAGAATGCCACTGGATGGAGGCCTCCGCATCCCATGTAGCCAGGATCATTGGGGCCACCACATGTGACTCAAGTGTTTGTGTTATGGGGAGCTACAATGTCTCACCACATGGCCCAGGCTGGTCATGAAATCCTGGGCTCCAGTGGTCCCCCACCTCGGCCTCCAAACACCACATCCTGATTGCCTGCTGATCCACCATCTTTTGGGAACTTTGGGTCCCAGGCTGGGGCCTCCTTAAAAAAGGATCTCTGTCTATTCACAATGATCCCAATTCCATACACAAATGGATGCTCTTTTTTTTCCTTTCTTCCTGTTTTTCTTTGAGTCAGAGTCTCACTGCACCTCCCATGTTGCAGGGCAGAGCCTTGTGCCTGGCCACCACAGGCTTGGCATGCCATGCTCTGGAGAGCCTTACCCCAGCCTTCCAAGGAGCTGAAATGACAGGTGCACTCTACCAGGCCCAGCACATTTGGGATGGATGGTAGAGACGAGGTCTCACTGAGATGCCTGATAGGGTCTTGGCCAATTGGATCAGACCAGCTGCTGGCCTTGACCGCAAAAAACACTGGAATTACAAGGTTGAGCCCCTGAGCCTGGCCTCGATGTTTTGTCAAAACCAAACCAGAAAGCCTGGTGTGATGTCCCGTGCCAGTAATCCCAGAGCTCTGGGAGGCTGAGGCAGGAGGATGGCTGGAGCACAGGAGACCAAGGCCTGTCATGACCATGCAGGGAGACCCTGTTGGCACACCCATCACAACAGGGTATCTGGGGTCGAGTTGCCAGTCATCCTAGCCACTCCAGAGTCTGAGGTGGAAGGATGGCCAGAGCTTGAGATTTCAAGACTGGTTGTGAACGATGGTAATGTCTCCGGGCCACAGCCTGGGCAACAGAGCAAGATCCTGTCTCCAAAAACATCAGATTTGTAGAACGCTTCTCAACTGCGTGTGGTGTGTTCACAAGGCGACAGGATTTAGAGCCAGGAAAAATAGGATTGGGGGAGGAAATGTCCCCAGGTGAGGGATGTGTCCCTGGCCTTTCTTGGTGGAAGGTCCTCATTGTTGAGTCACAGGGTGGGCCTGCCTGGGGCACATTTCTCACCTCAGAGAGGAGTGCTGGCAGGAACCTGGTCAGCGAGACTTGGGAAATCCCACACCAAATGGGGGCAGTTGTTAGGGAATTGGGACTGGAGGGAGCCGAGCTTGGGGGTCACTTACATGTGCGGGTGTGGGGGGAAGGACAGAGGAGAGATGGTTTGCAGGAGAATGGATTTCTTTCTTTCTTTCTTTCCTTCATTCTTTCTTTCTTCAGTTTCTTCCCTCACTAGGTTTCCCAGGCTGCTCTCACACTGCTCAACGCAGGCCATCCTCTCAGCTTTGGTCTCCCTAACTGCTGCGATCACAGGTTTTCCATTTGGTCAACATCCTGGTCTTCCTGCCTGGTCTTGAACTCTCTGCCAGAGGAGATCCTCCTGCCGAGACCTGCCCTAATCCAAGGTTTTCTGGGTTTTGCTTGGGGTCGAGGTGGGGGCTTGCTATGGTATCCATCCTCGTCTTGAACTCCGGGCTCTGGCCATTTCCAGTCTCGGCGTCCCTGAGTGCCGAGGAGACATGCGTGAGTTGTCCAACTGTCCTGGCCCCCCAGAAGGTTTGAGGGTCATGCCCTTCTTTTCCTGAGGATGGACCCTGGGAGGAGTGAGCAGTTCCACCATGGGGAATGAGGTGGGTGGAGGGATGGGCACCTGACAGAGACACACCCCTGCACCAGGTGCTCTTTCTGGGGAGGGCTCAGTGGGTGACTCTGGCCACCCTCTCCAGGGTCCTGGAGTGGGCCTCACAGTGGGGCCCTGAGAGGGAAGTGGAGGCCAGGCATGGGTGCTCACATCTATCATCCCAGTTCTCTGGGGGGCCGAGGTGAGAGAATTACCGGAGCCCCAGTGTTCAAGACCAGCCCAGGCACCTTGGCAAGACCTCGTCTGTACAGGAAGCAAAAAAAAAAAATGAGCCAAGTGTGGTGGTACATGCCTGTCCTTCTGGTCACTCATGAGACCACAGCAGGAGGATCTCTGGAACCCAGCCAGTGTAGGCCATGGTGTCCAAGAACGGGCCCCTGTGCTCCGGGTTTGGCGACAGAGTGGGATTCCGACTAAGAATAATAATACCAACCACCACCACCAAAACAACCACAGGCCGGGATCAGGGTCTCAGGCTCTCATCCCCACCCTTCTGAGGTCCAGGTGAGTGGATGGCCTGAGCTTGCACGTTTGACACCAGCATGGGATATGGGGCAAGACCTCATCTTGGCCATCAAAAATGAATCAAAAGATTAGCTGGACATGGTGGCACAAGCGTATGGTTTCAGACACTCAGGGGGCCATGGCGGGAGGATTACCTGAGCCCAGAAAATGGAGCCCTGGGTGGCTGTGAGCACGCCCTTGTACTCCTGCCTGGGTGACAGAGTGGGATTCTGACCCATGATAATAAAAATCACCACCACCCAGCCACCCAGTGCGAGAATTCACCCTCATGGATGGGAGAGGAGAAGGCATTTTTTTGGCCTGTCATTCACAGGAGGTTTCAAAGGTGGCCACTGGGCAGGTCCATCCCGCACCTTTGATCACATGCCCCAGAAGGCCTGCCTCCACCATCCACACTCATGCCCCACAACAAAGGCATGTGTGAGCTCAAGGAAAAGACAACCCAGAGCTAGGACGGTCATCAGGCACAGAGTGAACAAGGTGTTCCAGCAACACCATGGCCAGCCCAGGTTCCAGTCGCCCTGTCTGCCACCTTCAGGTGGGGGTGGCCCCTTCCTATCCTAATAACTTCATTTTCCCTCACCCATGTGAACCTTTTGCTGCAGAGCCGTGGAGGCCCATTGTTATTCACATGGAGGGCCTCTTTTTTGTTGCCGGAGTCTCCGATGGCAGGGCTGAGGTGTGGCAGCACGATTGTGGTTCCTGGGGCCTTGAACTGTGGGACTCAGGCGGTACTCCGACCTCGTCCCCTGAGTATCTGGGACTCCGGGGCCCACGGCACCTGACTCAATTTGGGGGACCTCTCACTGAAAGGAGGTCTGGCCAGATCACCTGGGTTGGTCTACAACCCCTGGGCTCAGGCAGCCTCCCGCCTTGTGCTCCCAGGGTGGGAGCTGATGAAACTTAGACATGGTGTCCAGGCTGGACTGGCCCGTTCTGTCAGCTGGGTCATCACAAAGAAATGCCCCAGAACAAAGGCCACCACATCCTGTGCCAGGACTGCAGGTGCCACCACATGCGACTCCAGCATTTGCGTTCTGGGGAGTGACAAGGTCTTGCTATGTGGCCCAGGCTGGTCTCAAACTCCGGGACTCTATCGGTCCCCAGTTTCAGCATCCCAATGCCACAGCCAGATTGTCTGTTTATCCACTGTCTTTCGGGGATTCTATACCCAAGGCTGGGTCCTCCTTCCCAAATGATCTCTGCCTGTTCACAATGATCCCAGTTCCATACACAAATGGATGTTCTTTTTCCCCCTCTTTTCTTTATTTCCTTGAGTTGAAGTATCACTCTGTCACCCAGGCTGGGGGGCAGTGGTTTGCTTCCAGTCGCTGCAGCCTTTGCCTGCCAGACTCTGGTGATCCTTTCCCTGGCCTTCCAAGGAGCTGGAACTAGAGGTGCGTGCCACCACACCCACCTCATTTGGGATGGAGGTTAGAGACGTGGTCTCGCCAAGGTGCCCATGTGAGTTTAGGCCCATGGGCTCAGTCCGGCTACTGACATCAGCCTCCCAAAGCACTGGGATGATGGGATTGAGCCCCCGAACCCAACCTCGATCCTTCATCAAAAACAAACCAGAAGGTGTGAGGTAGCAGGTCATTCCTGAAATTCCAGCACTCTGGGAGGCTGAGGTGAAAGGATGGCTGGAGCCCAGGATTCCATGGCCAGTCCCGGTAATGCAGGGAGACCCCGTCTCTGCACTCATACAAACAGGGTGTCTGGGGTCGAGTTGACCGTCATCACAGCCACTCTGGAGGCTGAGGCTGGAGGATCCACAGAGCCCACGATTTTGAGACTTGTGGTGAATGCTGGTCATGTCCCCAGGCTCCAGCCTGGGCAACAGAACTAGACCCTGTCTCCAGATTCATCAGTATCATACAGATTCTCAATTGTGCATGGTGTGTTCACATGGCGACTGACTTTAAAGCCAGGAAAAATGGGGTTGGTGGGAAAGAAATGTCCCCAGGTGAGAGATGTGTCCCTGGCCTTTCTTGGTGGAAACTCTTCATTGCCGAATCAGATGGTCGACCTGCCTGGGAAACATTTCACCCCTCAGAAAGGAGTGCCCGCAGCAACTTGGCCAGGTACTTTGAATCTTGCACACCAAAGCGGGGGCACCCATTGGGGGGGTTTGGGGCTGGAAGATGCCGAGCTTGGGGGACCCTAAAAAGTGGGGAGAGTGGGGAGGAAAGACTGAGGGCTGCAGGTTTGCAGAATAATGGATTTCTTTCCTTCTTTCCTTTCTTTCTTTCTTTCTTTCTTTCTTTCTTTCTTTCTTTCTTTCTTTCTTTCTTTCTTTCTTTCTTTCTTTCTTTCTTTCTTTCCTTTCTCTACTCACTAATTTGCCCAGGCTGCTCTCAAACCACCCAACGAGGGACAACTTCTCAGCCTGGACCTTCTAAACAGCTGAGATCATAGTCTTTCCATTAGGTCAACATCCTGGTCTTCAGACCTGGTCTTGAACTCTGGCCCAGAGTCAATCCCCCACCGAGGCCTGCCCTCACACAAGGTTTAATGAGTTTTGCTTGGGGTTGAGGTGGGGACTTTCTATTGTGTCCAGCCCGGTCTCGAGCTCCCGGGCTCCGGCCATCTTCCTCTCTTGGCCTTGCCGAGTGCCCAGGAGACAGGCATGAGTTGCCTGGCCATCACTCACCCCCCAAAGGTTTGAGAGTCATGACCTCTGTTTCCTCAAGTCGGCCCCTGGGAGTAGTGAGCAGGTTCACCCTGGGGAACTAGGTGGGCAGAGGGGTGGGTGACCCAACAGAGACACGCCCCTGCACCAGTTGCTTCCCTGGGAGAGGGCTCAGCAGGTGACTCTGGCTACTCTCTCCAGTGTCTCTGCTGTTCAGAAGTGAGCAGACCCCATGGTGGGACTCTGATAGTGGTGTGGATGCTGGCATGGGGGCCTCACGCCAGTCATCATGGGACACTGGGGGGCTGAGGCGAGAGGATGATCTGCGACCCTGTGTTCGAGACCAGCCTGGGCCCGAAGGCAAAATGTCATCACTATAAGAAGCCAAAAAAATTAGCTGAGCATGGTGGCGCACTCCTGTAGTTCTGCACACTCTGGAGGCAGCTTTAAGTGCTTCACCAGACCCCAGGTGGAGTAGGCTGCAGTGTCTGAGAGCTGACCCCTGCACTACAGCCTGGGCATCAGAGTCTGACTCAGACTCAGAATGATAATACCAACCACCACCACCATCACCACCACCCCTACCACCTAGAGTGAGGATTTACCCTCAGGGATAGGACAGTTAAAGGCATTTCCTGCCTGTCATTCACAGGAGGTTTCAAAGGTGGCCACCGGGCAAGTCTGGCCTGTGACTCTGACAACACACCACTGAAGGCCTGCCTCCACCCTTCACATGTGCCCCATGGCAAGGAGGCATTGGAGCTCAAGGAATAGACCACCCCATGCTAAGGTAGCCATCGGACACAGAGCAATCAAGGTAGTCCTGCAAAGCTGTGACCTGCCCAGGTTCTGGTCACCCTGTCTGCCACCTTTGGGTGGGGGAGGGGCCTTTCCTCTCCCGATCATTACATCCTCCTCCACCCAGGCAGACCTCCCGCTGGGAGCCAAGGACGTCCATAATGATGCACGTGGGAGGCCTGTTTTGGATGCAGGAGTCTTTGTTGACCGGGTTGGGGCATGGTGACATGATAGTGGTTCCCCGGGTTCTTGACCTGCGGGGCTCAGACTGTCCTTCTGCCTCATCCCTGAGCATCCGGGGCTCCTGGAGCCAGCATGTCAGACTCAATTTTGGGGAATTCTCACTGAGACGTGGTCTGGCTATGTCACCTGGGCTGGTCTCTCACCCCTTCTCAGGCAGCCCCTGCCTCAGCTTCCCAGGGTACAGGATGACAGACGTGAGCCACAGTGCCCAGCCTG
The DNA here is from genome assembly GCF_000164805.1 of Carlito syrichta. Taxonomy (NCBI): domain Eukaryota; kingdom Metazoa; phylum Chordata; class Mammalia; order Primates; family Tarsiidae; genus Carlito; species Carlito syrichta. The sequence goes on from NW_007251893.1 coordinate 804,459, forward strand.
GACTCACACAGTCTGTTGACACAGTTGAAGAAAAGGAATGCCCCAGGATGGCGGTCACTCCATCCCGTGTAGCCAGTATTGTGGGTGCCAACACGCATGACTACAGTGTTTGTGTTCCGGCAAGTGATGAGGTCTCAAAACGTGGACCAGGCTGGTCTCAAGCTCCTGGGTTCCAGTAGTCCCCTGCCTCGGCCTCCCAGAGTTACAGCCCAATTGTCTGCCAATCCATCCTCTTTTGGGAACTGTAGGCACAAGTCTGGGGCCTCCTTCCCAAATCATCTCTATCTGCTCATGATGATCCCAACTCCATACACAACTTGATGCTCTTCGTTTTTTCCTTTTTTCCTTTTTTTCTTTGAGTCAGAGTCTCACTCCATTGCTGATGCTATTGGGTGGTGGCTCGATCCCAGCCACCACAGCCTCAGCCCACCAGGTTCTGGCGAGACTTCTCCAGCCTTTTGAGGAGCCACAATGACAGGTGTGTGCCAACATGCCCACCTCATTTGAGATGGAGTGTAGAGAAGAGGTCTTGCCAAGTTTTCTGGGTGAGTTTTGGTCCAAGGCCTTGGGTCGGCTGCTGGTTTCGACCTCCCAAAACACTGGGATGACAAGGCTGAGCTCCCTAGACCAGCTTCAATGCTTTTTCAAAAACAAACTATAAGGCCTAGTGCAGCAGGCCATGCCTGGAATACCAGCAATCTGGGAGGCCAAGGCAGGAGGATGGCTGGAGCCAAGGATCCCAAGGCCAGCTCAGGTCACGCAGGGTGACCCTGTCTGTGCACCCATCCAAACAGGGCTTCTGGGGTCATGGTGCCCATCATCTCTGACACTCAGGAGGCTGAGCCTGAGGGATCACCAGAACCCGCGAATTGGAAGCTGGCAGTGAATGAAGATCATGCTCCTGGGGCCCAGTCTGGGCCACAGAGTCAGACCCTGTCTCAAAAACATCAGAATCTTACACAAATTCTCAACTGAGCATAGTGTGTTCACAGGGTGACTGGCTTTAGAGCCAGGAAAAATGGGATTCGAGCGGAAGAAATATCTTCAGGCGAGGGATGTCTCCCTGATCTTGGCGGAAGGTCCTAGTAGCCGATTTGGAGTGTCAGCCAGCCTGGGGCACATTTCTCCCCTCGGAGAAGGGAGCCAGCAGGAAAATGGTCAGCAGCCTCCAAAACTCCCAAACTGAATCGGGCGAAGCCATTGAGAGGGTTGGGACTGGAAGGTGCTGAACTTGGTGAACTCTCACATTTTGGGGGTTGGGGGAAAGGACTGAGGGCAGAAGGTTTGCAGGAGAATGGATTTCTTTCTTTCTTTCTTT
>NW_007251893.1:805796-817947 GCF_000164805.1 Carlito syrichta
TCCTTCCTTCCTTCCTTCCTTCCTTCCTTCATTCCTTTCTTTCTTTCTTTCTTTCTTTGTTTCTTTCTTTCTTTGTTTCTTTCTTTCTTTTTTCTTTCTTTCTTTTTCGTTCCTCACTAGGTTGCCAAAGAAGCTCTCAAACCACCCAACTCAGGCCATCCTCTTGACCTAGGCCACCAAAACTGCTACTATCACAGGCTTTCCATTTGCTCAACATTCAAGTCTTCTTGCCTAGTCTTGTACTCTGGGCTGGAGGTGATCCTCATGCTGAGGCCTGCTGTCACCAAAGGTTTTCTGGGTTTTGCTTGGGGCTGAGGTGGGGGCTTGCTATGTTGTCCAGCCTATTCTCAAGCTCCTGGGCTCCAGTCATCTTCTCGTCTTGGCCTCCCCGAGTGCTGAGGAGACAGGCATGAGTCATCTGCCCATACCCATTTCCCCAAAGGTTTGAGACTCACGCCTTCCCTTTTCCTGAGTCATCCCCTGGGAGGAGTGAAGGGGTTCGCCCAAGAGAACAAGGCAGGTGGAGGGGTGGGCATCCCAGTGGAGATACCCCCCTGTGCCAGGTGCTCCCCATGGAGGAGGACTTTGTGGGCAATTCTGGCCCCACTCTCTGGGGTCCCTGGATGTTGCAAGGGAGCGGGCCTCATGGTGGAACCCTGAGAGATGTTTAGAGCCCAGGTCCGGGTGCTCATGCCGGTCACCTGGCACTCAGGGCGGCTGAGGTGAGAGGATGGCCTGAGACCCAGCTTCGAGACCAACCTGGGCACCTTGGCGATACCTCCTCTCTACAAGAAACCAAAAAAATGAGCTGAGTATGGAGGCGCACACCTGTCGTACCGGCCACTTATGAGGCCAAAGCGTGAGCATTGCTGGGACCCAGCCAGTGGAGGCTGTGTTGGCTGAGAGCAGGCTCCTACTCTCCGGCCTGGGTGCCAGAGCACAACTCTGACTCAGAATAATAATATCAACCACAAACACCACCACTACAACAGGCTGGGCTCAGGGGCACCTGGCCCTTCAGAGGCGCAGATGAATGGACGACCTGAACCTGCAGGTTCTATACAAGCCCGGGACATGGGGAGATACCTCATCTCAGCAATCAAAAATAAATCCAAAGGTTACCCAGGCGTGGTAGTGGAGACCTGTTGTTCCAGCCACTTGGGAGGCTGAGGCTAGCGGATTGCCTGAGCCTGGCAGGTGGAGTCCGTGGTGGCCTTCAGTGTGCCCCTGCACTCCGGCCTTGGTGACAGCATGGGATTAAGAGTCCAAATAATAATAATCACTATCACCAACACCACCACCACTCCTGCCACCCAGCGTAAGGTGTCACCCTCAGGAATGGGAGAGGAAAAACCACTTTCCAGTCTGTCATTCGTGGGAGGTTTCAAAGAGGGCCACTGGTCACGTGCATCCCATGCCTTTGGCCAAACACCCCTGAAGACATGCCTCCACCCTCCACACTCATGACCCACAGCAAAGACATGTGAGAGCTCATGGAACAGACAGCCCCGAGCTAGGGCGGCAGTGGGGCAAACAGCGATCAAGGTGGTCCGGCATTGCCATGGTCATCCAGGTTCCAGTTACCATGTCTGCCACTTCTGCTCAAGGAGATGGCCCCTTCCTCCCCGATCACCCAACGTCCCTTGCCGATGTGGAACTTTCCCTGTGGAGACGTGGACACCCTTCATGACACACGTGGTAGGGTCTTTTTGGTTTCTGGAGTCTCTGTCAGTTGGGCTGTGGTGTGGCAGCATGATCATGGATCCCAGGGCCTCAATGTGTGGGGCTCAGGCGGTCCCCTGTCCTCAGCACCCAAGCAGCTGGAACTCTGGGGGCCTCCACGCCTGACCCACTTGCAAATCCATTGTTTGCATTTTGGGGCACTATGGGGTCTTGCAACGTGTCCCATGCTGGTCTCGAACTCCAGCGGTGCCCAGCCTCAGCCTCCCAAATCACATCCCGATTGTCTGCTGATCAAGGGTCTTGCGGGAACTCTAGACCCAAGCTGGGGCCTCCTTGCCAAATGATCTCTGTATGTTCACAATGATCCAAATACCATACTCAAATGGATGTTATTCTTCTTTTTCCGTTAGTCTTTGAGTCGGAGTCTCACTCTGTTGCCCAGGCTGGAGGGCAGTGGCTCACTCCTGGCCACTGCAGCCTTGGCACACCAAGATCTGGCAAGTCTTTCCAGGCCTTCCAAGGAGCTGGATCACCAGGCATGTGCCAACACACACAGCTTATTTTGGATGTAGGGTAGAGATGAGGTCTCACTGAGGCTCGGGCCGGCAGCTGACCTCAACCTTCCAAAGTTTTGGTATCACAAGGCTGAGCCCCAAAGCATGATCTCGATCCTTCATTGAAAACAAACCAGAAGCGTGGTGCGGTGTCCCACACCTGGAATCCCAGCATTCTGAGAGGCCAAGCCGGAAAGTTAGTAGGAGCCCAGGAGCCCAAGACCAGTCTGTGCCATGCAGGGAGAACCCGTCTCTGTACCCATCTGAACAGGGGGTCTGGGGATGATGTGCCTGTCGTCTGGGCCACTCTGGAGTCTGAGGGGGAAGGATCAGTGGAGCTCACAATTTCAATGCTGGTGGTGAATGATTGTTGTGTTCCTGAGTCCCAGCCTGGGCCACAGAGCCAGACTCTGTCTCCAAAAACATCAGAATTGTACACAGATTCTAAACTGTGTGTGGTGTGTTCATAGGGCGACTGGCTTTACAGCCAGGAAAAACGGGATTGGGGGAAAGAAATGTCCCAGGGTGAGGGATGTAACCCTGGTATTTCTTTGCGGAAGGTCCTCATTGCTGAGTCAGAGCTTTGGACTGCTTGGAGCAAATTTCTAAACTTGGAGTGGAGAGCTGGCAGCAACCTGACCAGGGAGCCTCAGGAACTCATGCACCAAAATGGAGGCAGTCATTGGTGTGGGGTTGGGGCTGGAAAGTGCTGAGCCTGGGGACCCTCACATGTGTGGGGGCAGAGGGGGAAGGAGTAAGGGCAGTAGGTTTGCAGGAGAATGGATTTCTTTCTTTCTTTCTTTCTTTCTTTCTTTCTTTCTTTCTTTCTTTCTTTCTTTCTTTCTTTCTTTCTTTCTTTTCTCACTAGTTTGCTCAGGCTGTCAAACTGCTCAACTCGGGCCATCCTCTCGGCCTGGGCCTCCCAAACAGCTGCGATCACAGGCTTTCCATTTGGTTGACATCCTGGTTGTCCTGCCTTGTCTTGAACTCTGGACCAGAGGCGATCTTCCTGCCAAAGCCCACCCTTAACCTAGGCATTCTTGGTTTTGCTTGGGTTGGAGGTTGGGGCTTGCTATGGTTTCCAGCCTGGACTCAAGCTCCTGGTCTTGGGCCATCTTTGCCTTTCGGCATCCCTGAGTGCTGTGCAGACAGGCATGAGTCACCTGACCGTCCCTGCACCCACAAATGTTTGAGAGTCACATCCTCCCTTTCCCCAAGGTGGCCCCTGGGAGGAGTAAGTGGGTGCACCCTGGGGTAATAGGTGGATGGAGGGGTGGGTGTCCCCTGGAGACACGCCCCTGCACCAGGCATTCACCCAGGAGAGGTCACAGTTTGTGCCTCTGGCTATCCTCTGCGTGGTTCAGGGTTGTTGGAAAGGAGTGGGCCTCACTGTGGGGCACCGACAGGAGTGTGGAGGTGGGGCACAGTGGCCCATGGCTGTCATTCCAGTGCTCTGAGAGACCAAGGCGAGAGGATGGCCTGAGACCCTGGTTTCGAGACCAGTCTGCACAACATGGCAAGACTTTGTCTCTACAAGAAGCCAAAAAAATGAACCGAGCATGGTGGAGCATGTCTGTCATTCCAGTCACTCAGGAGGCTGTGGCAGGAGGATGGACGGAGCCCAGACGGTGGAGGCCATGGTGGGTGAGAGCGGTTCCTGCACTCCAACCTGGGTGAAACAGCGGGACTCCGACTCAGAATAATAAAACAAAGCACCACCACCATCACAACTACAGGTTGGGCTCAGGGGAACAGCCTGGAATCACAGCCCTTCAGAGGCCCAGGTGAGTGGACGATCGGAGACTGTGAGTTCGACAACAGCCCAGGACATGGGCTGAGACCTTGTCTCGGCCATCAAAAATAATTCCAAAGATTCGCTGGACATGGTGGTACAGGCCTGTGGTTTCAGTCATTCATGGGGCCATGGTAGGAGGGTTGCCTGAGCCTGGCAGGGGGACACTGCGGTGGCCCTGTGCATGCCCCTGCGATTAAGCCTGGGAAACAGACTGTAATTCCGACTCCAAATAATAATAATCACCACCACCACCACCCCCACCACCCCTGCCACAGTGTGAGGTGTCACCCTCAGGGATGAAAGAGAAAGAGTCACTTTCCGGTCTGTCATTTGAAGGAGTTATCAAAGGTAGCCACCAGGAATGTCCATCTGGAGCATATGGCCAGGCACCACAGAAGGCCTCCCTCAACACTCCATACTCATGCTCCATAGCAAAGGCATGTGTGAATAACAGAACAGGTGGGCCAGAGCTAGGGTGGCCATCAGGCACAGTGCGATCAAGGCAGCCTGGCAATGCCACAGCCAGCCCAGACTCCAGACACCCTGTCTGCCAGCTTTGGCCTTGTCTGCCACCTGTCTGCCACCTTTCTCTCCCAATCACTTTATCTCTCCCCCTGCCCACACAGACCTTTTCCTGGAGAGCCATGGTCATCTGCCTTGATGCAAGTGGAAGGTGTCTGTTGGGTGCCAAGCTTCCATCAGATGGACTTGGGTGTGGTGGCATGACATGGCTCCTTGGACCTCGACCTGTTGGGCACAGGAGATCCTCCCACCTAGGTCACAAAGCAATCGGGGCTCCAGGGGCCACCATGCTTGACTTGATTTTGGGAGCCTTTCATTGAGATGAGGTCTGGCCATGTTGCCTGGGCTGGTCTCCGACACCTGGGCTTGTCTCTGACACCTGGACTCATGCAACCTCCTGCCTTGGCCTCCTAGGGCATGGGGTTGATGGTCATGTGCCACAGTGCCCGGTCAGGACACACACATTCTGTCAGTGGGGGCGATTCAAAGGAATGCCCCTGGATGGAGGCCACTGCATCCCATGTAGCTGGGACCGTGGGTGACTGCTACGCATGACTCCAGTGTTTGTGTTACATGGAACAACGAGGTCTCTCCATGTGGCCCAGGTTGGTCTCAAAATCCCATGCTCCAGGAGTCCCCCTCCTCAGCTTCCCAAAGACATAGCCTGATTGACTGCCAATCCACCGTCTTTCAGGAACTCTGGACCCAAGGCTGGTGCCTCCTTTATAAAGGATGTCTGTCTATTTACAATGATACCAACTAAATACACAAATGGATGCGCTCTTTTTTTTTCTTTTTTTCATTGAGTTGGAGTCTCACTCCATAGACCAGGCTGGAGGGCAGAGGCTGGCTCCCAGACACAGCAGCCTAAACACGCTGGGCTCCGGCAAGCCTTTCCCCATCCTTTTATGGAGTGGGAATGAAAGGCACGCACCACCACACCTGGCTCATTCGGGATAAATGATAGAGAGGAGGTCTCGCCAAGGTGCCTGTGTGGGTCTTGTTCCACGGGCTCAGTTTGGCTGCTGGCCTCAGCCTTGCAAAGCACTGGGAGGATGAGGCTGAGCCCCAGAGCCCAGCCTTAATGCTTCATAAAAAATGAACTAGAAGGCCCAGTGTGGGGGCCCACGCCTGGAATTCCAGCTCTCTGGGAGGCCTAGGCAGGAGGATGATTGGAGTGCACAAGCCCAAGGCCTGCACTGACCAGGCAGGGAGACACCATCTCTGCACTCATCCCAGCAGGTGATCTGGGGTTGAGGTGCCTGTCGTCCTGTCCACTACGGAGGTTTTGGCGGGAATATCGCTGGAGTTTGCGATTTTGAGGCTGGCGATGAACGATGGTCATGTCCCTGTGTCCTAACCTGGACCACAGAGCCAGACCCTGTCTCCAAAAATATCAGATTCTCAAATTCCCATGGTATGTTCACAGGGTGAATGGATTTAGAGCAAAGAAAAATGGGCTTGGGGTGGAAGAAATCTCCCCAGGTGAGGGATGTGTCTGGCCTTTCTTGGCTGAAAGTCCTCATTGTCGAGTCGAAGGGTCAGCCTGTCTGGGGCACATTTCTTACCTTGGAGAGGAGAGTTGGCAGGAACTGGGCCAGTGAGGCTCGGGAATTCCCTCACCAAAGTGGGGCAGCCATTGGGGAGTGGTTGGCGCTAGAAGGTGCTGAGCTTGGGGGACACTCCACTGTGGGGAAGCCAGGGGGGAAGGACTGAGGGCCGAAATTTGCAGGAGAATGGATTTCTTTCTTTCTTTCTTTCTTTCTTTCTTTCTTTCTTTCTTTCTTTCTTTCTTTCTTTCCTTCTTTCTTTCTTTCTTTCCTTCCCTCGCTAGTTTGCCCAGGTTGCTCTCAAACCTTCCAACTCAGGCCATTGTCTTGGCCTGGGTCTCCCAAACTGCTGCAAATACAGGCGTTCTTTTTGGTCGACTTCCTGGTCTTCCTGCCTGGTCTTGAACCCTGGGCCAGAGGAGATCCTCCCGCTGAGGCCTGCCCTCACCCAAGGTTTTCTGTGTTTTGCCCAGAGTGGAGGTGGGGGCTTGATGTGGTGTCAATCCTGGTCTTGAGCTCCCGGGCTCTGGCCATCTTCCCGTCTTGGCCTCCCTGAGTGCTAAAGAGACAGGCGTACATTATGCAGCCATTCCCACACCCCTGAAAGTCTGAGAATTACACCTTCCCTTTTCCTGAAACGTCCCCTGGGAGAAACTAGTGGTTCCACCCTGGGGAATGAGGCAGGCTGAGGAGTGGGTTCTCTGGCAGAGACACATCCCTGCTCCAGGCACTCTCCCCAAAGACTGTTAAGTGGGTGACTTTGGCCACCCTCTCCAGTGTCCTGGGTTGTCACAAGGGAGAGGGCTTCATGATGGGGCCTCCAGAGGGGTGTGGAAGCTGGGCATGGGTGCTCACGCCTATCATACTGGTGCTCTAGGGGGCTGAGGTGAGAGGATGGCTTGAGACCCAGTGTTTGATACAAGCCAGGAAACATTGATGAGACCTCGTCTCTACCAGAAACCAAAAACACGAGCTAAGCATGGTGGCCCACAGCTGTCATTCCGGTCACTCAGGAGGCTGCAATGGGAGGAACACTGGAGCCCCATTGATGGAGGGCGCTGTGTCCAAAAGTGAGTCCCTGCACACCAGACTTGGTGAAAGAGTGGGACTCTGACTAAGAATAATAATACCAGCTGGGCTCGGTGGCTCAGCCTGTAATCCCATGCCTTTGGGAGGCTGAGGTGAGTGGATTGCCTGAGCCCACGGGTTCGAGACCCGCCTGGGCAGCGAGACCTCATCTCTACAATAAATTAAAAAAGCAGCCGGGCGTGGTAGCGCTTGCCTGAAATTCCGACTACTTGGAAGGCTGAGGCAGAAGGATCGCCAGAGCCCAGCAGGTCGAGGCTGCAGTGGCCGGGAGCAGCCACTGCACTCCAGTCTGGGTGACAGAGTGAGACTCCAACTCAAAAAAAAAGAATAATAATACCAATCACTATCACCACCACAACACAGACCGGGATCAGGGTCTCAGACTGGCATGTCCACCCTTCTGAAGCCCAGGTGAGTGGAGGCCTGAGCCTGCAGGTTGGACACCAACCCAGGACACAGGGTGAGACCTCATCTCGGCCATCAAAAGTAAATCAAAGATTAGCCAGACGTGGTGGTGCAGGCGTGTGGTTCCATGCACTCAGAGGGCCAGGGTAGTTGGAACACCTGAGCCCAGCAGGTGGAGTCCTCGGTGGCTATGATCATGCCTCTGTGCTCTAATCTGGGTGACAGGGTGGGATTCTGACTCCAAATAATAATAATCACGACCAACCACACCACCACCCCTGTCTAACAAACTTAGGAGTCACCCTCAGGGATGGGAGAGGAAAAGGCACTTTCTGCCCTGTGATTCGCAGGAGATTTCAAAGGTGGCCACGAGGCACATCCATCCCATGCATTTGGCCATATGCCCCAGAATTCCTGCCTCCATCCCCCACACTCAGGCCCCACAGCAAAGACGTGTGTGAGTTCATGGAACAGAGGACCCTGAGCTAGGGCAGCCATCGGGCACAGAGCGATCAAGCACTTATGACAATGCCATGGCCATCCCAGGTTCTGGACACCCTGTCTGCAACCTTCAGGCAGGGGGAGAGCCCCTTCCTCTCCTGATATCTTCATCTTCCCCTGCCCACTCGGACCTTTCCCTGGAGAGCAGTGGATGCAGGTTGTGACACATGTGGTAGGCATCTCTTTTGTTGCCAGGGTCTCTGTCACCTGGACTGGGGTGCAGTGGCACAATCGTGGTTCCCTAGGCCTCAACATGCATGGTGTAGGAGGTCCTCCCATCTCGGGCCCCAAGCAGGCAGGACTCAGGAACCACCATGCCTGACTCAATTTTGGGAGACTCTCTCCAAGACAAGTCCTGGCCACATCGCAGGGCTCGTCTCCAACCCCTGGTCTTAGGCAGACTCCAGTCTCGGCCTCCCAGGGTGCAGGGCTGATGGCCATGAGCCACGATGCCTGACCTGGACTCGCATGTTCTGTCAACAGCGGCATTTCGCATATTCTGTAGCTGGGACCATGCCTGACTCCAGTGATTGCATTATGGGGAGTGACAAGGTCTTGCCAAGTGTCCCAGGCTGATCTCCAACTCCCGATCTCCAGTGTTCCCCCACCTTGGCCTCCCAAAGCCACAGTATAAATCTGCTGATCCTCCATATTTTAGGAACATTAGGCCTAAGGCTGGAGCCTCCTTCCCAAATGATCTCTGTCTCTTCATGGTGTTCCCAACTCCATTCACAAATGGATGCTCTTCTTTTATTCCTTTTACATTTTTCTTTGAGTCAGAGTCTCACTCGGTCAACCAGGCTGGAGGCCGGTGACTTGCTCCTGGCCATCGCAGCCTTGGCAGGCCAGGCTCTGGTCAAACTTTATCGGGCCTTCCAAGGAGACAGAAGGACAGACCCACACCACCATGCCTGGCTCATTTGGGATGCAGGGTACAGACGAGGTCTTGTCAAGGTGCCCTGGCAGGTCTCGTTCCATGGGCTCAGACTGGTTGCTGGCCTCAACCTCCCACAGTGCTGGGATGATTAGGCTGAGCCCCAAGCCTGGCCTCGATCCTTCATTGAAAATGAACCAGAAGACTTTGCAAGGCTGCCCCCACTTGAAATCCCAGTGGTCTGGAAGGCCAAGGCGGGAGGATGACTGGAGCCAAGGCCAGCCTGGTTGATGAGGGAGACCCATTATCTGCACACTTACAAACAGGGCATCTGGGTACCAGGTGCCCAACATCCCAGCCACTCTGAAGGCTGATGCAGGATGATCACTGGAGCCCACGTGTTTGAGGCTGGTGGTGACCAATGGTTGTGTCCCCGGTACCCAGCCTGGCCCACAGAGCCAGACTCTGTCTCCAAAAACATCAGAATCGTACACAGATTGAAAGCTGTGCGGGGTGTTTTTACAGGGTTACTGGCATTAGAGCCAGGAAAAATTGCATTGGGCGGAAGGAATGTTCCTGGGTGAGGGATATGTCCCTGGCCTTACTTGGCTGAAGGTCCTCAGTGCTGAGTTGGAAGGTCGGCCTGCCTGGAGCACATTTCACACCTTGGAGAGGAGAACAGGCAAGAACCCAGCCAAGGACCATTGGGAAACCCCACACCAAAGCAGGGGAAGACATATGGGGAGGTTGGGGCTAGAAGGTGTCGAGTTTGAGGGACCCTCAAATGTGGGGGTGGGAAAAGGGGGAAGGATTGAGGGCAAAATTTTGCAGAAAAATGGATTTTCTTTCTTTCTTTCTTCCTTCCTTCCTTCCTTCCTTCCTTCCTTCCTTCTTTCTTTCTTTCTTTCTTTCTTTCTTTCTTTCTTTCTTTCTCTTCATTCCTCATTAGGCTGCCCAGACTGCTCTCAAACCACCTAACTCCAGCCATCCTCTCGACTTAGGCATCCCAAACTGCTGTGATCACTGACTTTCCATTTGGTCGACAACCTGGTCTTCCTGCCTGGTCTTGAACTTTGTACCTGAGGTGATCCTCCCACAGAGGCCTGCCCTCAACCAATGTTTTCTGCGTTTTCTTAGGGTCATGGTGGGGACTTTCTTTGGTGACCAGCCTGGTCTCAAGCTTAAGGTTTCCAGCCATTATCTGATGTTGGCCTCCCAGATTTCTGAGGGGACAGTCATGAGTCACCCAACTGTCCCCACTCCCCCTAAGGTTTCAGAGTCTTACCCTCCCTTTCTCTGAGGCGGCACCTGGGGAAAGTTAGCAGGTCCACCCTGGGCAATAACACAGGTGGTGGGGTGGTGCCGCAGCAGAACCACACCCCTGAACCAGGCCCTCCCCCCAGGAAGGGTCTTGCAGCGACTCCAGCTGTCCTCTCTGAGGTTCTGGGTCATCAGAAGGGAGCGGACCACTCGTTGGGGCCCCAAGATTGGTGTGGAGTCCAGGCACAGGGATCACACCTGTCATCCCAGTGTTCTTAGAGGTCGAGGCCAGAGGATGGCCTGAGCCCCTGGGTTTGAGACAAGCCTGGACTCCTTGCCAAGACCTCGCCTCTACAAGAAGCCAAAAAAGTGAGCTAGGCATGGTGGCCCACACCTGTCGTTCCAGCCACTAGGGAGGCCGCAGCAGGAGGATCACCAAAAACCAGCTGGTGGAGGCTGTGGTGATCGAGAGCAGGACCCTGCACTCTGGCTTGTGTGACCGAGCAGGAGTATGACTCAGGAAAATAGTACCAACCACCACCACCACCACCACCACCACAACCACAGGTCAGCCTCAGGGGCTTAGCTTGGCAACCTGGCCCTTCAGAGGAACAGGCAATAGTATGAAATTAGCTGGTGGGTTCAACGTCAGCCTGGGACATGGGGCAAGCTCACTTTTTGGCCATAAAATTATAAATCCAAAGATTAATCAGTCAGGCTGGCATAAGCCAGTGTTTCCAGCCTCTCTGGAGGCCGAGGTGGGGAGAATGCCTAAGCCCTGTAGGTGGAGTTCTAGGTGGCTGTGAGCATTCCCTGCCCTCCAGCCTGTGTGGTAGAGCACAATTCCAACATCAAATAATAATCACCAACACCAACACCACCACCATACATGCCACACAACACAAGGAGTCACCCACAGGGATGGGAGAGGAAAAGGCACTTTCTGGGCTGTCTTTTGTGGGAAGTTTCAAAGGTGGCCACCAAGTACATCACTCTAATGCCTTCGGCCATGAGACCCAGAAGGATTGCCTCCACTCTCCACACTCATGCCCCACAGCAAAGATGTGCGTGATCTCACAGAACAGACGCCCTGAGCTAGGGTGGACATTGGGCATAGCGTGATCAAGGTGGTCTGGCAAATTCACAGCAAGCCCAGAATCTGGACACCCTGTCTGTCACCTTTGGGTGGGGGAAGGGCCCCTTCCTCTCCCGATCACTCCATTGTCACCCACCCACGTGGACGTTTCCCTTGTGAGCTGTGGAAGCCTGTCATGATGCACGTGGGAGGTGTCTTTATTGTCGCTTAATTATCTCATAAAATCCATCATCAAAATGCCACTGCCTTATGGTATCAATTTCAGTTGCCTAGAGAAGTAACTCGGCAAATTGTTAAAAATTGCCCAGCATGTCCCACCTTCCACAGTGCTCCAGCAGGGGTTAATCCCTGAGGATTGAAGTCCAATGTCTTATGGCAAATGGATGTGACTCATTTTTCCAACTTTGGAAAATTATCTTATCTACATGTAACTGTGGATACATTTTCCCATGTCATGTTAGCTTCTGCCAGGACAGGAGAGGCTTATAAAGATGTGATACAACATTTTTTTTTTTTGTTTTTCACAGTTGGGTATCCCAAAACAATTAAAAACTGACAATGCTCCTGCTTATACGTCTAAAGCTTTCAAACAGTTTTGTGTTCAATTTAACATTTCTCATTCTACAGGAATTCCCTATAATCTTCAGGGTCAAGCCATAGTCGAGAGAGCCCATCAAACCTTAAAAAATCAAGTCATGTGGCGATTCCTAAAAGCTCTAAAAATTGACCTTCCATATGAACCTGCAATCCCCTTACTGGGAATATACCCTGAAGAACACAAATCACTCTATAAAAAAGATACCTGCACACGTATGTTATCGC
>NW_007251893.1:818561-821448 GCF_000164805.1 Carlito syrichta
TCTATAACTATTATAATTTCCAAATTAAAAAAATTTCTGATTTAATGTTAAATTTTGATTTTAAAATGTATTCTACTTTAGTTTCTACGGGTAATGATCTATCAAGATTCATAAACAATTTTATGTTAACATAAAAAAAATCAAGTCATTAAATTACAAGAGGGAGAATTTAAATATAGTTCCCCTCATCACATTGTAAGCCATGCCTTGTTTGTACTCAATCACCTTAATTTGGACTCCTTGGGTCGTTCAGCTATGGGTAGACACTGGAACCCGGAAGAAACTGTTAAGCCTATGGTCAAATAGAAAGATCTCCTTACAAGTCAATGGAGAGGGTCCAATGTATTGTTGACTTGTGGGAGAGGGTATGCCTGTGTCTTTCCCCAGAATTCTTCATCGCCCATTTGGATACCAGACCGACTTATTCGACATGCCCAATCCAACGCCTTGGCCAACGCAGAGATCCAAGGCAGAGAGATGTCAAACGTGAACCCAGTCCAAGTCAGTACAATTCAGAACCGGAAGAAGAGAGAATTCTGATCCCGAGAATGAGGCATCTCACTCTTCATCATAACCGTCCACCACAGATTCGGATGCACCGTATTCTGTGACCTCCCCATTCTCGCTCTTCTTCCAGTTCTAGGTCCAGACCCCCACCTCCCCAGCCGAGACGGTATGCTTCTTCCACCAGAAGTTAAAGTACTCCCACGTGGGGGCAGCTTAAAGCCCTAGGTCTTGAAGCAGAGAGGCTGGTCCGTTCACAAAACATTCCTTTAACTCCATCTACTGTTTTTGTCGCTATGATGGCCATTCTCACCCTTCAGGTAAGACATGTTAATTCTGATGATGATGTTTACAAAACCTATTGGGCTTATATGCCTAACCCTCCAATTTTTCAGCCTGTTACTTGGGACAATGAAATAATAACTGTTTTTACTGACTCCACTTCTTTGGTAGGCAGCCCCACTACTTTTTCCTCCCAAGTTAAAACTGTTATTAATCATAATTTTTCCTTCTCAGGGAGTTCCAGCTCACCCCCAATTTGTTTTAGTTTGGCTACCGGTTTAGAACGCTCTCCTCTCATACCAAAATGTTTGCCTTCTCATGTTAAGGGAATGGTAACTGACAGCCCCTCTAGTAGGAAAGGGACTCGAAGCATCTGGTCCCTTATCCTATGAATGCCTGGAGATTTTGAACCCAATAAAAAAATAGAGGAGCAACACTCCTCTGAATTTCCTACTTGCACAGCTCACAGGGAACGTCAAATTGCAAAAACGGAATATGATTGGCTCACAGTGCATCCTGAATTTGGATTCCCTCTTTGGAAAGAATGTATGTATTCCTCCAAGGTGACTCTCCCTATTTCTAATACTAATGTATCCATAAGTGACTGGAGTTGCCATGACCCGACTGCAGATCTCTGCCCTTATGTAGAACACAGTCCTAATTTCCTGTGGAAGAATTCCATACCTAAACCTATACCCATTACTAGATGGAATATTAATGGATGGGCCCCCCCAATATTAGTAGTGGCTAATGGTGATAAACAATCCATACAACCTAATATTTGGAGAGCCTTAGCTGCTACTAGACCCATAGGTTTACATTGCCCAAGGGGACAAACTGTATATAATATAAGAACTTGTTTGCAATCTCCTTAGGCTTTTTTAGTAACCACTGAATATAAATCTTTAATAATTTCTTTTGACGGACAGAAATATCAAATTTCTTGTAGAAATTGCAAATTAACTAATTGTCTTACTTTCTCTAATTCATATAAAAGATTTATTATTCTCCACCGACCTCTTTATTTGATTGTTCCTGTAAAACTTCCATCTCTTTGGTATGATGAATATAGTTTAAGAACATTGTATGAGGGTAACTGACTGTTGTCAAGACCAAAAAGATTTATAGCAACTTTAGTTTTAGGTATTACAGCTTTGATAGCCATTGCCACTTCAGCTTCAGTTTCAGCCATAACTTTAGCTAAAGAGGTACATACTGCTACATTTACAGATCAGTTATCTAAGAATGACTCATTAGCTTTAGCTGCTCAGGAGATTATTTACCAAAAATTAGAAAGTAAAGTTAATGCATTAGAAGAGGCTATTTTGATTATAGGGCAAGAACTTGTAACCTTGAAAATTAAATTGGCCTTGAGATGTCATTCAGAGTTTAAATGGATTTGTGTCACACCTCTCCAAGTGAACAAATCTATTCATACCTGGGATAGGATTAAAATTCATATCTCCAGAATTTGGAACCATTCCGACATAAGCTTGGATCTTTCCAAACTTCATCAGGAAGTACAAGACATTAGCTCCGCTGAAAAACAATTTTACTCCACCCAATTGGCTCAGTCAATCTTTAACAATTTTTCTTCATTTGTCAATCAAAGATCATTTTTGTCTATATTAATCAATGCGGGAATTTGTGGAGGAATAATCTTGCTACTGTTATGTTTGCTTTCAGTCATCTTCAAATCATTGAAAAATAACATCTCTCGACTGAGCATGGAATTTCACGGCTTCGTATTAAAAACAAAAAGGGGGGAGATGTTGGGAGCCAGCCTTGGAGGCCCGCCTGACTGACAATGTCCAGGTGCGCTGAGGACCCTCGGCCGCAAAGTGAGTTCGGGCAGCTAAGGCCCTTCTGTCTTCTGTCTTTGCTGTTGGTACAGCTGAAGAAATTCTGTGCAGTCGTGGAAGAAGAAGATGGCATGTTTATACGAAGTACTCACAGCTAACCTGGAAATGTCATGGTTAATTTTCCCATTATTTCACTATGCCGCTTGGCCTTTTCTAACATATGCAAGGGTTAAACTCTGAGGCACATCAAGAATGCTTTCTTTCACTTGGTTATAAGTTACTAAATATTGCTTAGTAAT
>NW_007251893.1:822154-909413 GCF_000164805.1 Carlito syrichta
TGTTAACTAACATTAAATTGTCATCTGTTCAGGAAGCAGGTGTCCAAGTATAATGTTTTCATCTTTCACCTATCCATCCCTCCTTCAGGAAATCTCACGACCCTTGCAGGGTGGGACCCCTTAAAAGTGTTCTTAGGGAGCTCTGCTATTCTGTGTGTACTGTACTTTATGTTCAATGTCCTGAGGGAGATCTGAGACCTTGTGTACACTGGGACAGTGGGTCCAGTGTCTGGAGGGAGCTCTGGGTTCCTGTGTGAGCTAGGAGAACTGAGGACCCATGTGAACTGGGACACTGTGTCCAGTGTTCTGAGTGAGTGCTGCAATCCTGTGTCAGCTGGATCTCTGCCTCATGTTCTGAGATAACTTGGGGGTCCTGTTTGAGCCAGAATTCTGTGTCTGGTGTCCTCAGAGTGTTTGACAATCCTGTTTGGGCTGGGATACTTTTCCCCATTATCTGAGGAAACTGCAATACCATGTGGGCTGATAATTTGTTTTCCATTCCTGAGGAAGTTCTCTGATACTGTGTGGACTGGGACTTACTCTTTGCCCAGTGATCTGAGGAAGTTCTGGAGTCCTGAATGAAGAGAGACTCTGTGTCTAGAGTACTGATGGAGCTCTGGGGTATTACGTGAGAAGGGACTCTGTGTCCATTGTCCTTAATTTGCACTGTGGTCCTGTGTGAACTGTGACTCCAGTGTTGTGAAAGAGGGCTGGGATCCTGTGGGAACTCTGACTCGGTCCAGTGTACTAATCAAACTTTGGGGTCTTGTTTGAGCCTGGACACTGTGTCCTGTGTTCTAAAGGAGCTCCAACATCCTGTGTAAGCTGGAACTCTGTGTCCAATGTCCTGAGGGAGCTCTAATGTAGTATATGAGCTGAGATTCAGTATCCAGTGTCCTGAGTGAACTCTGTGGTCTTGTGTGAGCTGTGTCTCCGTGTCCTGTGTCCTGGGGGATATTTGAGGTCTTCTGTGAGCCCTATCTCCATGCCCTGTGTCTTGATGGAGCTATGAGGTCCTATGTGACCTATGACTCTTTGTCAGTGTCCAGAGTGAGCTCTAGAATCTTCTGTAAGCTGGTGACTCTGTGTCCATTGCCCTGAGATATTTATGCCATCCCATGTGAGCTGTGACTCAGTGTCCAGTGTCCTGAGGAAGCTCTGGAATCTTATGCAAGCTGAGAATTATTGAGTCTAGTGGGAGATGTGACTCTGTGTTCAGTGTTCTGAGGGATCTCCTGGGTCCTGTGTCATCTGGGACTTGGTGTCCAGTGTCCTGATGGAGGTCTGGTGTTCTGTGTTTCCTCAGGGACATCTTTGGTCCTCTGTGAGCACAGGGTATGTATCCAGTACTCGAAGGATTTCTGCATTTTCTGTTAACTGAGACTCTGTGTCAACTGTTCTGAAGAAGTTCTAGGGTCCTGTAGGGTTGAGAAATTCTGTCCAATGTCCTGAAGGAGCTCTGAAATACTGTGTGGGCTGGGATTCTATGTCCAGTGTCTTGAGGGAGCGCTGGAGCTCTGAATGAACAGAAACTCTGTGTCCAGCATTCTTATGAAGCTCTGAGAGTCTATGTGAGCTGTGACTCTATATCCATTGTCCTGAGTTAGCCTTGTGGTCCAGTGTGAGGTGTGACTCTGTGTCCAATGTCATGAGGGAGAGCTGTTTTCTTGTGTAATCTCTGACTCTGTGTCCAGTGTCCTGCTTGAGCTCTGTGGTCCTGTATGATCCTAGACTCTGTTCTGTGTCCTAGGGGAGCTCTGTCATCCTGTGTGAGCTGGGCCTCTGTGTCCAGTGTATTGAAAGAGTTCCGAGGCAATATATCAGCTGTGTCTGTGACTAGTGTCTTCAGAAGTTCAGTGTTTCTGTGTGTTCTGTAACTGAGTCTAGTGTCTTGAAGGAGTTCTGGGGTCCTATGTGAGTTGTGAGTCTATGAGCAGTGTCCTAAGTGATCTCTGGGGCCCTGTGTGCTGGGGCTCTATTTTTACTCTCTTGGGGGAGATCTGGAGTCTTCTATGAGCAGGAAGTTCTTGGGTCTAATGGGAGATGTGTTTTTTTCCCAGGGTGTTGAGGAAACTCTGCTGTACTCTATAAGCTGAGACTGTGTGTCCAGTTCCCTGAGGGAGCTCAGGTGTCCTTTGTGAGCTTGGAATCTGTGTCCAGTGTCCTGAAGGAGCTCTGGGTTCCTGTGTGACTTGTGACTCTGTGTCCTGAGGAAGATTTTATGTCTCGTGTGAGGTGTGACTCTGTGTTCAATGTCCTGAGGGAAGTCTGTGGTCTTGTATGAGCAGAGACTGTTTCAGTGTCCTGAGGAAGCTCTGGGTTTCTGTGTGAACTGGAATTGTGCTTCCAGTGTCCTAAGGGAGCTCAGGGTCATATGTAAGCTGGCAGTTCTGGAATTCAGTCAGAGATGTGACTCAGTGTCTAATGTCATAAGAGAACTTTGTGGTTGTGTGTGAGCTGGGATTCTGTGTCAAGTGTCCTGAAGATGCTCTGGGGTCCTGTGTGATCTGGGACACTGTTTCTAGTGTCCTGAGTGAGTTATGTAAAACTTTGTGGCCTGAAACTCTGTTTCTAATATCACAAGAAATCTCTGGCTTCCTGTGTGGTCTGGGAATCCATTTCCAGTGTCCTGAGCAAGTTCCGTGGTACTGAGTGGGCGGGGACTCTGTGTCCAGAACCCTGAAGAAGTTCTGGCTTTCTGAATGAACAGAGACTATTTGTCTAGAGACCTGATGGAGATCTGGGGTCGTATACTAGCTAAAACTACATGCCGATGGTCTTGAGAAAACTCCGACTCTCTGTGTGGTCTGGGAATCTGTTTCCAGGGTCCTGAGCAAGCTCTTTAATACTGTGTGGGCTAGGACTCTGTGTCCAGAATCCCGAGGAAGCTCTGGTTTTCTGAATGAACAGAGACTCTGTGTCTAGAGTCTTGATGGACATCTGGAGTCCTATGCTAGCTGGGACTCTGTGTTCAGTGTCTTGAGTTAGCTCTGTGAACCTGTGTGTGCTGTGGTTCTGTGTCCTATTTCCTGAGAGGGATCAGGGTTCCTGTGTGGCTTCTGACTCTGTGTCAAGTGTTCTGATGAAGCTTTGAGATCCTAGGTGGCCTGTACTTTGTGTCCCATGTCCTCAAGGTGCTTTTCCATTATGTATGAGATAAGACTCTGTCCAGTGTTCTGAGTCATCTCTGTGTCCTGTATGAACTGTGACTCTGTGCCTAAAGTGCTAATTGATCTCTGGGGTCTTTTGTGACTTGAAACTCTGGGTGCAATGTTTGTTGGTAGTTCTGCGGACTCTTGTGTTCCATGACTCTCCATCGTCCTGATGATGGACATAGGTCTGATGTCTTATGTGAGCTTGGACTCTTTGCCCGTTGTTCTGAGGGAGCTCTGAGGAACTATGTGAGTTGAAGTCTGTGTCCAGCAAACTGAGGGAGGTAGGAGTTCTTGGTATACTGTGACTTTGTGTACTGAAGGAGCTCAGAGATTCTATGAGTGAGGGCTGTATGTGCAGTGTCATGAGGGAACTCTGGCATCCTGTGTGAGCTATGACTCTGATTACTGTGTTCTGAGAGAGGTTTGGGTCCTTTGTGTATTATGATTCTATATCCAGTGTGGTGATGCAACTCTGAAGTCCTATGTGGACAAGAACTCTGATCAGTGTCCTGAGGGAGCTCTGGAATTCTATGTGAGCTGGCACCCTTTGTAATGTCTCTACCCTGAGCTCTGAGGTTCTATTTGAATGTTGGGTAGGTTTTCAGTGCTGTAAGTAGCTCTGGTGTCTTGTGTGAGCTGTGACTCTGTTTTAAATGTCCTGAGAGTTCTGGTAACCTGTGTTGGTTGTTTTTCTGTGTTCAGTATACTGAGAGAGCTCTGGAATCCTTTGTGAGCTTGAACTCTGTCCAGTGTCCTGAGAGAGCTCTGGAGTCTAGTGTGAACTGCGAGCTCTGAGGTTCTATTGAGCTGGGACTCTGTCCAGTGCCCTGATGGAGTTCTGGAGTCCTATATGAGCATGGACTGTGTTCAGTGTTCTAAGGGGGCTGTAGGGTTTTGTGTAAGTTGAAACCATGTGCCCAGTGTCCTGAGCTCTGGAGTCTTGTCTGAGCTGTAACTCTGTATATAGTATTCTTAGTGGGGTCTGAGGTTCTGTGTCACCTGTCTCTGTGAGCAAGTTCTGGGATTCTATGTGAACGGGGATTTTAGGTCCAGTGTTCTGAGGGAATTTTGAGGTCCTTTGTGATCTGTGACTCTGTGTTTAATGTCCTGAGAGATCTCAGAGTTCCTGTGTGAGCTGAGACTCTGTTTCTTGTGTCCTGAGAGATATCTCTGTGATCCTGTTTTAAGTGTGACTCTGTGTCCACTGTCTTGAGGGAGATCTGTCATCCTTTTTGAGCTGTGACTCTATGCCAAATGGCCTGAGTGAGCTCTGGCATCCTGCATGAGCCGGGACTCTGTTTCTAGTGTCCTTAAGGATGTCTGGGGTCTTTTGTTTACTTGGCCTCTATTCCTAGCAGACTATAGCTAACAGAAAGTCAATGGAAAATTGCATTATTCTGCATTATGATTTCACTATAATTGCATTATTTTGCTCATTGTTAAGTTATATTAGAATGACATAACTTATTTCAGATGTTCGAGAAAGTAAGGAAAGCTTCAGAGATGCCACTTAGCCAGGATGTTGGAAATAATTCAGGATCCTAAATAAAAATTCCACTGAGTCTTTCATTCTTGATGACCATTGTGGAGAGGAGCTTCCTGCGACTCAAACAAATCTGATTAAATGTTGCTCTTTGAGGTGAGAAGTCTAATTCTCGCCCCAGGTGTCTTTTGCTTTGGAAGATTATAACATCCTCCTAGTTAACATGATATTGCTTTGTCATTGTTTTTCTGTTACCCCTTGTACTCACAGGGAACCCAAATATCAGGAAGAGACCAAGTTAATGTTTCCAAAACATTGCACTGCCTATGGAGAAGATGACCTCTCATTCAGTCTCATTCTCCTGTTCCTACAACAGCAGTGACAACGGCCATGTTCTTTTATTTTTTTTAAGTCTACAATCCCTTGGCATCAATTGTGATACAATTTATAAAATCATTTAGTTTTTTCATGCCCATTTCATGTCCCTCCAGAGTCTGTGCCCTACTGCCTACTTTACCCCGTGATTCTAAAGGGATGACCCCACAAGTAAATATTAGCAGAGAATAGCTTGGGGATTCAGGCACCAAGAGGGGCACATCCTCTGCTTCTCTGTGTCACTCCACATGGAAACTCTGTTCTA
Source organism: Carlito syrichta (assembly GCF_000164805.1). NCBI lineage: Eukaryota > Metazoa > Chordata > Mammalia > Primates > Tarsiidae > Carlito > Carlito syrichta. The sequence continues at coordinate 827,433 of NW_007251893.1, forward strand.
TCAGGTTGGACTGTGCCTAAAATACATATTTATATTGACAGCCCAAAGATTGTGTTTTTGTTTTTTTAACGATCAAAAGTGTCCTAAGAAAGTTCCATGATTGTCTCAGATAGCTCAAGTGTTTTCCTGTGGATTAACTACTATGTTCAGGTACAAGTTCGTAAGAAAACCTAAAGCTCAAGGATTCAGGTACAATGAAAAGTTCTTCTAGAGGCACCATTGTAAAAAAAATATTTTCAGTAGATGGTCAGACAAGGAATTAATATCTATGAGGCAGATGTCCAGTCTTGCTCCCTTATCCCAGTCTTAGAAAGACAAGAGTTATGGGTGTGGGTAAGGTAAAAATGGGCAAGTTTTCCTCCAATAGAAGCCAGGATCTTTGCTTGCACCAGGCCATCTATTTCTTGGGTCATGAACAGAGGGCGTGCAATGGAAGCATTGTGATGTCTCTCATAGCTAGAGTATAAGAGCAGTTAGGGTATGCAGTGTTTCCACCACAGCCATGTGAGGAGGTGATATTTTCACAGATGAAGAAACAGATTTGGACTGATAAAGTGACTTGTCAAAGACAGGAGTGCTCATAAGATGCTATATATTACAGTGCATGCAATTACATTTAAGCAAACGTAGGAGAGGAAGCCTTGGGCATATTCTGTCTGGAAAAGGAGTGGGCACAGGGATAGAGGACAGGAGCAGTTTAGCAAATGAGCTAATTTGTTGGATTGCGGAAGGTGATGCAATGGTCAGGAATCAGCAAACAGAATACCATCTTCACATTATATGCACGCACACACATATACACACACACCAGGAAGCATGACAGTGGACATCGCTTTGACTTCACACATAGATCACCGTCAGTAACTGCCTTCTCTCCAATGAACACAGTCTCTCCACTGTGTCCCCCTTACTTTTCCTTCCCTTCCAGCTATTATGTGACATCTGCTTAGCATACAAGGGTGACAGTGAGAACTGCTCAAGACTGGCAGAAGAGCTGCCTCATGGAAAACAGTAAGCAAAACCTATGTCTTAAAATTAGCGGTATCTACTGATGAACTTCTCCCCTACTGCAGTGACAATATATTTAGTAACAGGGGAAATGACTGATCAGACACTTCAGCAAGATTAGGAGTACTCAGTCATCAAGCATTGAGGAATTCCTAAGACATCTCCTCCTCTCACGCTCATGAGTTCCACAAGAGAGGAAAGGCAGGTCACTCTTGTGGAAATCTGCAACCACAAATGTGTTTGCTCTTGTTATGCTGGATACCTGCCAAGCCCTGAAGTCTAATGCTCATAGGGACAACGTTCATTTGTCCAGACACAAATGAGATCAATTCTTTAAAAAAATTGAATTATAAAGATGTGGGGTACAATTCATGGTTAGGTATATAAACATTAATCATGCAGGTACCCTTGTTGATGAGGTATGTACCTCCCTCCCCTAGCAATTTTCCTAAACTGCAATCCCATACCCCTCCCCTGACAGTCTCCTACTACTGACAATCACTTTCTTATAACATTATAATTGTTCAAGGTCCATGTATGAGTGAGAAAATATGGAACTCCGTTCTTTGCTTTTGTGATAAGTCACTGAGTGTGGGTATCAATTATTATCTGATTCACAGGTCAACAGGATTTTGGTGGCTACAGAGTCTTCGAGATAAGATTATTTAAATGACTGCAGAGATAAACATAACAGACTCCAATATTGAGGGATTATTTGACTGTTACAAAGATGTCTGTGTCTAGGACACAACCATCTGCTCCCCTCATGTTCATGAGCCCCACAAGAGAGAAAAGAGAGGAAAGACAGGTCACTCGTGTAAATCTGCAAACACATTTGTCCTATTACCGTGACATTGTGTCTGCTTACTTCAAGCCCTCCTGGTGTCCAACCTGTCCACTTTCTAGATAGCTTGTTCAGTTCTTTTGTGAAACGCAGAGCCTGGAATCTAGTGTTCTTGACTGCTCCAGGGTATGGTGCACACTCCGGATAATGGAGAGTAATCTTTTCTACCTGGCATTTGTGTCTGGAAAAGAAAGAGCATGAGACCCGTCGAAGCTGACCCATGCTCTGAGTCCAGAGCCTGTTCCTCCAGGAAGACATCACTGCCTCCTTTGGTCTGTGGGCCCTACCCCAATGGAGACTTCTATCTCTCTTTTGAGAAGTCCCCAGTAACCCTGCCTCACACTTTTCTGGGCTGGTCTGTGCTCTCAGTGTCTACTTTCCTGGTGGTAATGGGTAAGGAACAGCAAGGTATCCATTTGTATGGGTTAAGTTGGCTGATTTTGCATTGATAAGGTGGATGCCAGTCTTATATTTTTTCAAATGGATAACACTGATTTTCACATAGGAAGTCATTTTCAGGGGGGTGATTGGAAAGAATCTTAGAAAATGGCTACATTGAAGAGAAGAAACTGACATTTCAGAGCAATTAATGTGTGTTTTCCCAGAGAAAAAGTGGGGATGGGTGCTGAAATTGTTTCTTTTGTTGTTTTTCCTTTACATGGGCACTGGACCAGAACTATGTGGGCAACTTACCCAACTCAGCAACTCCTACAGATCCAATAAGTTAAATATTAATTATTAGCAGAGCTCATCTTTTTCCCTGAATTTAATTTTATAAGTTGTTTATTTCCATTAGAACAGTTTCTGATGTTTTTGTTTAGAAGGCGAATAAACCCCAGCTTCTACCACTCCTTGGATAAAGCTTTCCTTCTCATAGCACAATTGACTGTCTAATTGTCCAGGTCAGACTAGTTGAGTCTCAACGCAATCAGAATACAAGCCTTTTGTCATGAACTTTTAGGATCTAACAGAAAATCAGAGCTACTGTGGTTTCAAATCAATGAACAGGACAACCAACGCCTGGGCCCCAATGCTTATGAGAAGATGCAGAAATTATACCAGGAAACCATGGTCCTTGGGTCCCCAGGTTTGTCTAACAGTTCACTATGACAGTACCCCTGACTGTGCACTCTATTGCCACTCAATTCCAAAACTAATCATGACTCTCCCATCCACAAGTGTGGTTAACATGTCTTTCTGCCCACATCTGGCTCCCCTTCTCCAAAAACAGTACAGCATGTTTATTAAAGGAACTAAAGTTTTCATCTTTGCATCTACATCTCTGTTTGGCCAAAGTTTTCTGAATAAGAGAAAAATATGATTAATCTGAAAACAACACCCAAAGAATAATAATTAGGGGTAGAGCAAGGTCCCTGTTGATCCACTCACTTTATACCTGGGCAGTAGCTGGGGGAGGACTGGGACAATATTACTAGAAGTTAACCCAGGCAGGCAAGTAGCAAGTGTGAATTTGACAAGAGGAAACCCTGAAATAAGTTCTTTTATTCATTCATTCATTCGTTTCTCTATGATAGTATGCTATTCTTCTGAGCTGTGATATGTGTTCAGAGATGCTTGAGGTGAGTATTATGGCCTCTCTGCTGCCCTTTACTATCAGTTGTAGAGATATATAAGTGCTTACTGTATTCCAGGTCGTGTACTCAGTGATGAGTATCCAAGGATTCTGTTGAAACAGCCAAGCTCATTTTCTCAGGAGGCAACTCAACTATAAAGAAACACTGCAACTGCAGCTCTCCAGATCCACACACGGTTAAATGCAGCAGGGTGTTTGAGAAAGAAAGCTATGGGAGGAAGAATTTAGGAAGAAGGGTAAGCGGACTTGATGCAGTTTGTGAGAGGGGTAGGGAGAAAATGGAGTCAACTATCTCATAGGTTTGGAGCAAATAAGATTATGTAATGACAGAGACAGGATCCTTCAGTCCTTTCTACAAAATTAATAAGAATAGAGCCCCAAAAATCCACAAGAGGAAGCTGCCAAACAGCGTAGTGCTTAGAGCTGGTAAATCTGCATTATGATTTGTATAATATTTGGAGACATTAAAATTCTGCGTAGTGGAATAAACTCCTTCAGACTGGAGGGCCAGGGAAATGAAATGCTAACCTTGATATTAGTCAAAAAGATTTGCACTAGAAGTTCAGATAAAAAGATTCTAGTTCCAGAACAGCTCTTGCATTTATCTTTCCTACATCATATATCTTAATTCCCCAACATTACAAAGATGTCTGCCTCTGGGAGGGGGGACCTTCCCCTCTTACAACTGTGAACCTCTGCCTGCCTGCTCCAAGTTTTCTGGTGTTTTGCCTCCAAGCTGTCCACTTCCCACATAATTTGTCCAGTCTTCTTGTGAATGGCAGAGCCTGGAGCTTATCATCCTTCTGCACAAGCATTTGTCTGTGTACATCTCAAGTGTCAAAGGAAAGAAATCGATTATATTTGCCCCGATGCAGAATTCAGCCATTGTTGCTCATGTCTATGGAGCAGTAGAGAAAAGAAAACTCTTGTTTTGAAACTCCAGGTACTATTTGCTCCAATTAGTCTAAGAAGTTTCCTAAGAAGAAGGATATATGTCTGTGGAGACCAACGATTTAGCCTGTGGCTTTAGAAAATGTCCAAAGTATCATCAATAACCTTTCTTCTCTGCTTCTCACCCTTGTCCCAGACTCACTCTACATTGTCCTCTATTTCATTCCTTCCCCATATGACAGTGAAGGGGAAGGCTACTACTCAGTAGTCCAGAGCATGGAAATCAAATCTAGGTTTTGCTGGAATCTTACTTGTGATTTGCTGAACAAATGACACCCGGGAGGGCTTCTAAATCCTCTGTGAAAGGAGCTGAAAAAAGAGACCCTTCTGTGGGCTGCAGTCTTCCATGGGAAAAATGAGCTCCAGTTTATGCCTTCTTCTTATGGAGTCAACAGGATTCCATTCCAGGGTTGACCTCCTTCCCCAACTGTAATTCTGCAGATGCTTGAAATCTTGAGCCAAAATCTTTGAGTAGAAGAGGAATAAGATTTCTAAAGGGAGTTTGTGAAGAGTTTCTCCCTCTGCAAAATACTACCTGTTTGGTTGACCACTTGTCAATTGGCCATCTGACTGACAAAGGTCTTTTGGATGATAGGTTGGCTAATCCCATTTACAATAGAAAATTAGTTTATTCTTTGATCACACAGAAACAGTTTCACAGGAAAATTTTTATAGAAGTGTTTGTTCTACACTATGGAGCATGATCAAGAGGACAGTTGCTTGGCATGGGCATCTGAGTTGAAGAACTTCCAGCCAAGGGAGTCATGGAGGGGCTTTTGCTTGGACTTCAGGTACAGAAACTTATACTCATACTTCAAGGAGATACTGTGAAGTCTTAGGTGGTCAGGGGAGAGAAACTCAGTCAGGCAAATGGCACAGTGGACAAAAGCTTGGACTATGAGAGATGATCATGAAGGTATGCTTGATAAAGAGATCAAATAAGACCTAAGGTAAGGTGGTCTCAGAAAATGAACTCATTTCTTTTCATCCAACACTTCTTATGGACCTGCTATGGACCAAGGACTATGCAGGCATCTGACATCAGTAAGGTGAGCGTAAACAAAGTCCCTTAGTGAAATGAAAAAATATGTTTGCTTTGAAAGTGATGGAAAATAAATTCATATTAATGTGGACAAACAACAACAGAATTCCCTTAAATAAAGAAGATTTTGATTAATGCATATAGCTAAAATTCACAGGGTCTAATAGGCAGACAGATGCAGATGTTCAGAAAGTTACAAGGATTTGTCTTAATTGTCTCCCTTCTGCTTTCCTTTAATTTGTCTTTGTATTTAGTCAATATTTATCTTATTCCTGCCAATAATGAGTCAATATTTTAAACCAAAGTCTATGGACCAACCCTCCTTGGATTCAAGTGTATAATATGGTCGCCTATGAATTTATCACTGTGACCATGAAGTTAGCTACAATTGACCATCTTTGAACAAAATGGTGTAAGCAGGGATGTAGAATAACTTTCATTTAAACAACATGGACTTAATTGAATGAGGTAATTTTTTAAGAAATAAAATCATAATGCCACGAACAGAAGATAGATAAATTGATTATAGACTAATCACCACAGTTACTCTACACATGCAAACAAGAAGTGTTGAGGTAATATCTGCTTATGACAGAGTGCAAGCTCAAGAGAGAAGGAATAGTACCTTAAAGGAAGAATACAAGAAAAGACTCAAAAGTCAAATAGATAAAAGGATCCTGATCATTGATTTAAATTCTGAAAGATAAATATAGATCCATCATGATGAGAAAGAATCATTGCAGACAGAAGTGAAGATCTGGTAAAACACACACACACACACACACACACACACACACACCACAGAATGTCAGCCCCATGGCTGCAAACTCTTAGTCAGATGTTTTACATACTTTTTACCAATTTAATTACCTATAACCCTATGAGACAGCTCAGATTTTGTAAATCTGAGGTTGGGCTGAGGTAATCCTGAAGTTGCTGGCCCACAGATGACACTTAGATACCACTGCTCTTAAGTACAGCAAGGCACGCCGATGGGAGTCCAACAAGGTACTGGGTAAATGAATCTAAAGATCTTTTATATTTAGGGGATCTTATTTAGGTCGTGATCTAGGCACAGGTGGCCCCAGTCATTCAGCATAAAATGATTTTATTTTTAGGTACAGTTCATGAAAACTGCTCATTCTTCGTGTAATATGATGATTATGTCAGGCAGAGAACACAACGTGGGCATGAATATCTCACAGAAGCCCCTGATACTTAGTAGTTCTATGTTAAAATAACTATGCCCCACTTACTCATTTGTGAAGTGAAAAATAAATATAATAACCTCTGTCTCATCCTGTTAAAATGAAGGGAGTTAATGCAGGTAAGGCACTTATATGGTGCCTGGCACATAAATGATAGTGATAATGATTACTGTTGATCACTCTTCTTGCTAATTACTTTTACTGGGCTTGCCACTCTTTAATAAGACACAAATTCACTGTCTCTGAGTAGCACTCACGATGAAGGTCTTTCTTGTCAAAGGCAGAGATAAAGCCTGGATTTCCTGGTGAAAACAGTCTGTGAAAGAAACAAATTTAGGAGAAAGTCAAGCTTCCATATTACTTTTGACTCGCTCTGACTGATGTTCTCTATAAACACCTGTAATGAGGCTAGGGTGGGAACAGGAGGTTAATTTCTGTGAAAAGTTTTCCTCTGGATACTGAGGGCTAAAGTATTCACGGTTTCCTTACCATTAGGACACTCCCATGGGTGGGTGTCATGAAGACAAATTTAGGGCATCTTTCCCATTGTGTTCCTGACATGACCTTCTAACATGGAGGAAAAGGACTGACAGAAACTAGGATGACACAGAGCCTGGTTATTTTAATTTCTTAAAACCCAATTATACAAAAGAATATACATAAATTTATTCTGTAGCATAATATTTGCAAAACTGATCATGGTAAAACTAACTTCAGGTAAATATAACCCAAAATTTTTGCCCAGAGTAGTGTCTAGATATTCAAGACTTGTAATTTTTAAAGAGCAGTTTTGGGGATAATGAAGATTTACCCTTTGGACACTCTCTGTTTGCACTGATCTCTGAAGAGTTACCTGGTTCTCCATAATCTTTAGTCATTTTGCATGCATCTGAACATCAATGCTCTGATAAGAAGGCCTCTATGTGCCACTTTTTTGCCCTCAAGACCCAGTTTTGAGTTGTGAGGTACTACAATATCTTCTTACTTATCAACTCGTGAGGAACTACTGTGTCTACCCTGTCCTGGCCTGTGGGGAAGTCAATGTATGTACAAAGCTGGGTTGTAGAGAATACAGTGAGTGTAAAGTCCTGGACCATGAGGGTGTGTCCCATCATGGTGTCTGTCCCATCAAGGAGTACAAGGGAAGAATGTGTCTGCATCATCCTGGATTATGTGGAACTGTGTTGTCTGCACTGTCTTGGGCTGTAGAGACTGCAGTATCTGCCAGTCTTGAGCTGTGAGAGACTACACTGAATATGGTTTCTGTTCAACTAGAGTTCTTTGAGAAAGGAAATACCCATCCCAATGTTCCAGTTTCCTGTTTTGGGTTGTATGCAGATCCTGCAACAGTTATGTATCTTAAGACTCTTAAGTTTTGACAGTGTCCTCCAGAAATTAATAGAGTTATTCTCTGAATTTATATTTCCCTACATCTTTTGTGTTTCTATTTTATTTTCTGGTGAGCTAGGGGCTCATGTTCTTATTTCAGAGACATTTAAAATATCTACACATTCTTCTCGTAGGCCTCCTCAACTATCCCAGAACAAGTTAAAATTCTATATTAAGGTAGTTTTTGCAAAATCAGGTGTGAATTTAGAAAAGGAACTACACGGGAATAAACATAAGGGTATGAACATAAATACCTGAGACATCTGAATGTTTTGTACTTGTAATTGCTACCCCTGGAGAATGGACTTTGCTTACTGGGTTTTTTACTACAAGTACTAGTATAGTGTTTACAGAAATGCAGGGCCATCTCTGGCTCCATGAAAGGGAAGTGAACCCAATTCACTGTTTTCTTCTCTGTTGTCTGCTCAGCTGTATGACTTGTGGAGTTCATGGTTATGACTTTCTTCTTAAGCAGGATGGTCTCCCCCCACGATATTTTCACAGATTCTGACTGGGAAGTTCAGTGCAGAGGACTCATCATTGAGAAGGATCAATACTGGGGAAGAGTAACATGGATAGTAGAGGGTAATATGATGAGATATGTGATAAGAAACAGACAAAATGTGTCATCTTGTGGGGAAGAACAAAATGAATTGCTCTTATATAGAGTCATATTCAGGAAGATCCAATCACAGAGGAAAACCACTCACTAGGTCATCCATTATAGAAGAATGCTAGTTGATGAGGTACACAGTACAGAGAGGGCTAGTCACTGAAGCATCAATCACAGAGAAGGCCAGTGACTGTAGCACCCATTGTGAAAAGGACCCATTCACTGAAAAACTCATTATGGAGAAAGGTTACTCACTAATGTACATACACAGAGGAGAGGCAGGCACTGGAGCACAAGTCACACAGGAGAGCCAGTCATTGGGACACTCATCACAGAAGAAGACTTGGTGCTAGAACATACATTCCATAGGAGGCCCAGTCATTGGTGCACCAATCAAAAAAGAGGGACACTCATGGAAAAACCCATCACAAAGAAGAGCTAGTAACTGGGTAATCAGTCATATAGAAAGATCAGTCAATGGGACATCCATCAGAGACGAAGGACTGTCACTGGGGCAGCACTATACAGGCAGACCAATCACTGGGATACCCATCAAAGAAGAAGACTAGTTGCTGAGCAACCATCACAGAGGAGGGCCAGACCCTGGGGCACCAATAAAAAGGGCGGTCTGGCAGCTGAGGAAAACAATATGGAAGAGGCCCCAAAAGTATGAAACCAATTATAGAAAAGGGCTACTCACAAGGGCACGAATTATGGAGGAGAGAGAGAGTTAATGGGACATCAGTTATCAATGAAGCTCAATAACTGGGGCACCAAAAACAGACGAAGACTAGTCACTGGGGGACCCAATATAGGAGAGTCCCAGTACCTCAGGCACACATAAAAGAGGATAATTATTTACTGAGGGAGCCATCACAGATGAGGGTCATTTCCTGGGTCACATCACAAAGGAAGTCTGGTCACTGGGACAACCATTAGAAAGAAAATCTAGTAATGGGGGCACATGTCACAGAGAATGGCCAGTCATGTGGCTCCAATGATGGAGAAGAGCCATTCACTGGGTCACTGATCACAGAGGAAAGTCCGTCACTGGAACACAAGTCATAGAAAAGAGCCAGTAACATATAACAGGGGCACGTGTAACAGAGGGGGTCACCCAATATGGAGGAGTCATGTCACTGGGGCACAAATCACAACGAATGGTTTATCACTGGGGCACCCATCACAGTGAATGGTCAGTCAATCAGGGCACTGAACAATGACGAAAGGCACTGAGGTACCCATCACAGGAAAGGCCAGTCACTGAGGAAACTACCTTAGAAGAGGGAAACTATCTTAATTGCAGGGATACGGATTACTACAGGGGAAGGCAGGTAAACGGAGCACCCATCACAACGAAGAGCCAGTTACTAAGTCACCTGCTATTGAATAGGGCTAGCTTTTGGGACACATATTACAGAGGAGGGCTAGTCAGAGTGGAATCCATTACAGAGGAGAGCCAGTCACTGGGAAACCCCTCACAGAGGACTAGTGATAGAGAAACCCAGCAAAGAGGAGGGCCAGTCCCTGGGACAGCCATCAGAAAAGAGGGCCAGTCACTGGGCACCCATCACACGGGGGAACAGTACACTACAGCACCTATCACAGAGCAGTGCCAGTCACTTGGACACCCATAATGATGAGGCCCCATCACATAGGCATGCCTAACAGAGACGGGTTAGTCACTGGGCCTCCTCTGGAATGTGCATTTTAACATGTATCCTTCTGCTGTGATTAGTGTCCCAATGACTGTCTCTACTGTGTGATGGATGCTCCAGTGTCTGCCTCTCCCGTTTCTGTGCACCAGTGACTAGCCTTTCTTCATAATGAGTTCTCCAGTGAATGACCCTTTTAAAGAGGAGGGTTAATCACTGTGGCATCCATCACCCATCAAAAAGGAGGGCTATTCCCTTGGCAGGTATTATGGAGGAGACCCAGACATAGAGACACACACCACCAATAAGAGTCATCCAATTAGGGACCCATTATAGTGGAGGCCTAGTAAGTGAGACACCTATCACAAAGAAGGGTTTGTTACTGCAGTAAATATTTTGGAGGAGGGCCTGTTATTGGGGGTCCAATCACAGATGTGGCACAGCTACTGGTGTATCAATAAAGGTGGAGGGCCAATCACTGGAGCAACAATATCAAGAAGGCCCAATCACAGGAACAATATTCGCAGGGGAAGACCAGACACTGGGACCTCCAGCACAGAGGAGGATAAGTCGCTGGGGTATCCAAAATGTAGAAGACCAAATCATGCATGCACACTTTATGGAGAAGACACACTCACTGGTGCAGCAATCACGGGGTAGAGCCAGTCACAAGGACAACTTTCATGAAGGAGAGCCAGATACTGAGGCAACAATTACAGAGGAGGGCCATTCACCAGGGCATTCATAATGGATTATGGCCAGTGACTAATACATGGATGACAGTATGGCAAGTTACTGGGGCACACATAACAGAATAAGAACAGTCACTAGAGCACCTATCAAAGAGGTATGATTGTCACTGTGGTACATATTATAGAGGCGGGCCAGTCAATGGGACAACCATCAAAGAAATGGCTATTCACTGGGACACTCATTGGAGAGGAGAGCCAGTCATTTGGGAACCCATCACAGAGGAGAGTAAGACACTGGGTCACCCATCACAAAGAACAGTCAATCACTAAGGCACACATCACAAAGGAGGAGAGCAAATCACTAGGGCACCCATCACAGAGGAGGACCAGTACCTGGGGCATCCACTAGGATTAGTGCAGTCACTGTGGCTCCAATCACAGAATGGGCCTATAACTTGGGCACCCATAATAGAGGAGGCAAAAGCACTGTGATTGGAGGTCTAGTCACTGGGTCAGTCATCACAAAGGAGTCACAATCACTGAGGCACCAATCACAGAGAAGAGCCAGTCACTGACGAACCTGTCACAGAACAGGATCATTAACTTGGGCACCCATTGTAGAGGAGGCAAATTCACTGTGGCAATCAACACAGAGGAGGCTTAGTCATTGAGAAACCCATCACAGATGAGACCTAGTCAGTTAGGCACCCATTAGAAAGAGGGTGAATGATTAGGGTAGTGAACAGAAAGGCAGGTCTTTCACTGGGGCACCCATCAAAGTGGAGATCCAGTAACTGGGGCACCCATTATAGAGGTGGGCTACACATTTGTGTACCCACCACAGAGGGAGCCAAATCATTGGAACACCTATCATTAGAGTATGGGTAGTAACTGAACACCCATAACAGAGAATGATCAGTCTCTGGGGGCACTCATCAAAGAGGAGGAATAGACACAGAGCCATCAATCCACAGAGGAAAGCCAGCCTTATGTAGCAGGTCCAATCACTGGGGAATGCATCACTTAGGAGGACCAGACTTGGGTGCCCATGTCAGAAGAAGGACAATCACTGTGGTAACCATGAGAAGGGAACACCATTCACTGGGCCCCCATCATGGAGGAGGGCCAGTCGCCAAGGCACCCATCAGAGAGGAGGTGTAGTCACCATGGCAGGTGTTACACAGTAGGGTCAATCACTGTGGCATCTATCACAGTGGAGAGCTAGTCACTGACACACCCATCACAAAGAAGAGTCAGTCACTGGGCACCTGTCTGAGAGAAGGACCAATCATTGGGACACCAGTTAGGCAGGAGGCCAAGTTACTAAAATACCCGTCACAGAGGAGTTAGTCACTGGGACACCTATTTTGGAGGAATCCCAGTTACTAGGACAAAACCTCAGATGAGGACTAGTCACTGCAGCACTCATTACAGAGGGTGTACAGATATTGGGTCACCAGTTGGAGTTGAGACCCAGTCTTTGTGACACCCATCACAAAGGAATGCCAGTCACTGAGACATCAATCATAAATAAAGGTCATTCACTTAGGTACCAATCACAGAACAGGTGCAGATACTATGGAGGAGGCCCAGTCATTGGAACATGTATTATTAAGAATGGCCATCACTGGAGCACCCATATGGAAGTATCTCAGTAAGTGAAGCATCCATCACAGAGGAGGACAGATTCTTGGGCAACCATTATGGAGGAGGGCTATTCAGTGAGGCATCTATCACAGAGGAGGCAGAGTCACTGGGACACCCATAATGGAGGGAAATCAGTTTGAGAGATAATGACGACCACTGATAATTAAAACATGACACAGAGACTCAGAGACCAGTGGAGTGAATCACCTCTTTTAATATCTTTCTTGCAAGAATGGGTGTCTCTCGTGTGCACAGACACACCAAGATAGTTACGCCCAGTATATTTATATCCTCAAGTGCAAATGCATTTTGTGGGTCCTCATTGGCCGAGTACTGCAGAGGTTAGATCACTTTCCTGGATATTGTATAACCAATAGTTTTGTACAAATAAAAAACAAGTGCTGTAAAAATAAGGTAAAATTCACGTTTCTCGCTTTTGATTGGATCTCAATACCAGTCAGGGGAAACAGTCAAAAGAGAAAGCCCACCAAAAGAGGAGGAAGAACCAGGAAATGAAGTGGCAAGTGGCCATTTTGAAAATGAATCATTGTTTTTGTTTCTCACAATTTCCTCGTGTTTTATTTTTAAGACCTTTTGATTTCATTTTCATTATGATCAGATTTGTCTCAAACTTCTGTAATAATTTTTGACTTTCTTCTTCAAGATCTAATTTAGTTTCCATTATCATGAGATTATTAGGGAACTAACCCATGGTTATTTGATTACTGATGGAATTTTCTATAAGTTTTTAACTTAAACCTCTAACACAGGGAAATATGCAACAACATACGGTTTTGAATATTCCTGCGATGATTATAAGAGATATTAAGATTGACACCACCACTCCTTTCCATTTTCCAATCCATCCTTCTAACCTATCTGTAAAATGATCATTGGTTCCCGAATTTTCATCTAATTTATTAGCCAGGGTAGCCATTCACTGTAATGCTGTGGTAATAATACCATCAGAGGCAGTATTATTTGGAATAAAAGTGCAAGATTTTTCCACCAACATAACACAGATCCCTCTCTTTTCATCCAGTATTATATTAGTACCATAGTGTTTTCCCTGACTTGGGTGTTAAGGTGATGTTAGCTTCATAAAATTATTTTGGAAGGGTTTCATATATGTCAATCGCCTGGAATACTTTCAATAGTATTGGTATCAGTTCCTCCAGGCATGCTGTTTAGAATTCTGCTGGAAAGCTATCTGGTCTGGGGCTTTTTTTTTTTCATAAGTAGTTTTTTTTTTTTATGTCATAGTCAATGTCCTTGATTTTTATTGGTCTATTTAGGGTCTCAATTTCTTCTTCTTTCAACTTAGGGAGGTTGTGTGATGTCAGAAAGTCCTCCATTTCCTTCTGGTTTTCAAGTTTGTTTCCATACAAATGTACATAGTATCAGATAATCTTTTGTGTTTCTTCGGGGTCAGTTGTGACTTCTTCTCTTGCGTTTTTGGTTTAGTTTATTTGAACTTTTTTTTCTCTGTTCTTTGTCTGTCTGGCTAGGGGACTATCAATATTTTCTATCCTTTCAAAAAACCAGCTTTTCATTTTTGCTGGTTTTTTTGGCATTATTTTTCTATCTTCAATGTCCTGGATTTGGGCTTTTATTTTGGTCATCTGACTTCGGGTTTTGGTGGTCTTCTTTTTCCAGCTACCTTAGGTAACTTGTTAGGCTGTTAACTTGTGATCTTTCTCTTTTCTTCATGACTGTTTGTACAAGGATTCCCCTCTTACTACTGGCACCTCAAAGAGTTTGGTAAGATGTTTCTTCATTTTTATTTGTTTCCAGGTATCTTAATCTCCATTTTGATTTCCAAGTTGACACAGGAGTTGCTCAGCATCATGCTGTTTAGTTTCCATGTCTTTGTAGATTTTGGAGGAACTTTGTTGGTGTTGATATTTATTTGCTTTTATTCCACTCTGGTCTGAGAAGGTGAATGGCAACATGTCAATCTTATAAAATTTGTTTATGCTTGATTTATTGTCAATGATGTGGTTGATCTTGGAGTACGTTCCATGTGGTGATAAGTAGAATGTATATTCTGTGATCATTGGGTGGAGTGTTCTGTAGCTATGAATTAAGTGCATTTTTTCAAGATTCTCATTGAAGTTCTTGTTCTCCTTGCTGATTTTTTGTCTTGATAATCTGTCTAGGATTGTGAGTAGAATATTAAATCCCCAGCTATGACAATGTTAGAGTCAATCTATTTTTTAAAGTTTTCCTAGGAGTTACTTTACAAAGGTTGGTCCTCCTATGTTGTGTGCATCTACATTTAGGATAAGTATTTCTTGTTGATGGATTGAACATTTTATCATTAGAAAGTAACCTTCTTCATATTTTTAAATTTTTGATAGCTTAAAAGGTATTTTGTCTGAGATTAAGATTGCAACTCCAGCTTTCTTTTGTGTACTGTTTGCCTGAAATTTTGCTTCTTATCCTCTTACTTTGAGTCCTTTAGTGCCCTTTCTGGTGACATGAGTCTCTTGGAGAAAATGTATTGTTGTCTCATGATATTTTATCCATTTTGCCATTTTATCCATGGTGCATTTATCGATTCACATTCAAAGCTAACTATTGAAATGTGAGAGTTTATCCCTGTCTTGTTGTTCTTGACAGAGCTGTTGCTGTTTTTGTTTGCTTGCTGTGTTTCTTTTGGTTTTTGAGTTGATTCGTGTGTGTTTTCAATCTTTTTTCTGCACTCTTGTGAAAAATGTTATTGTTCTTTTTTTCCTTTTCTTCTGAGTTTAATACTTTCTTAAGTGCTTCTTGTAGAGCTGGTCTAGAGGCAGCATAAGTTCTTAGAGATTGAATGTCTGGCAAAGATTTTAATTCTTTCTCACTGACGAAGCTTAATTTAGCTGGGTAGGTTATTCTTGGTTAAAATTGATTATATTTGAGAACATTGAATGTTGAGCTCCAATGTCTCCTAGCTTGAAGTGTTTCTGTAGATAAATCTGCTGCTATTCTAATTGATCTTCCCTGGTAGGTAGTCTGACTTTTTTCTCTTGCTGCCTTTAGGATTTTTTTAATATCAATATTTTTTATTTTGATATTGTGGGGTACAGTTAAGGGTTAGGTATACAAATATGCTTCATTTAGGCATCCTTATTGATAAGGGGTGTCTCCCGTCCCCAGATAGATATTGACTACCGTTAATCTCACTTCCCTTCCCTTCTCCCCATAGTTCCCCACCACTGTTAGTCCTTTTCTTATACTATTATGATGGATATTCAAGGTCTGCTATATGAGTGAGAACATGTGATATTCAGATCTTTGTTTCTGTGAGAGGTCACTCAGTATTATTGACTCTAGTTCCATCTAGGTTGTTGCGAAGTTCATGATTTTGTTCTTTTTTATGGCTGCATAGTATTCCATCATGTATATGTACCACATTTTTTTTAATCGAGTCCTCTTTTGATGGACAGTATGGTTGATTCCAGATTCTTGATATTGTGAACAATGCTGTGATAAACATACATATGCAGGTATCTTTTTTAAAGAGTGATTTGAGTTCTTCAGTGTATATTCCCAATAGGGAATTGTGGGATCATATGGGAGGTAAATATTTAGAGCTTTTAGGAATCACCACACTCTTTTCCTCCGAGGTTGCAGTAGTTTGCACTCCCACCAACAGTGTAGGAGTGTTTCCTTTTCACCACACCCTCTCCAGCAACTATTATTTTTTGAATTATTGATAATTGTCATTCTGACTGTAGTTAGGTGGTATCTCAGTGGTTTTGATTTGCATCTTCTTGATGATTAGTGAAGTTGAACATTTCTTCATGTGTCTGTTGGCTGCTTGGATGTCTTCCTTTAAGAAGTGTCTGTTCATGTCTTTTGCCCACTTTATAGTGGGGTTGTTTGTTTTTTCTCTTCAGCATGTTTGAGTTCCTTGTAGATCCAAGATGTTATTCCTTTGTCATTTCTGGAGTTGGCAAATACTTTTTCCCAGTCTGTGGACAGTCTCCCTGCTCTCTTGATGGTTTCTTTGGCTTTGCAGAAGCTTATCAGTTTAATGAAGTCCCACTTGTCTATCTTATCACTTATGGCCTGTGGGTTTTGGGTTGTGAAGATGTCTATCCTACCTAAGGCAATCTACAGATTTAATGCAATATCCATAAAATTACCAGCAACATTCTTCTCAGACCTAGAAAAAACAATACAGGAATTCATAATGAAACAAAAACGACCAAGAACAGACAAAACAATCCTCAGCAAAAAAAATCACCCAAACAAAAAAAACATGAGGTATCACATTCCCAGAATTCAAACTTTACTATAAAGCTGCAATAATCAAAACGGTTTGGTATTGGTATAAAAACAGGCATATAGACCAATGGAATAGAATAGAGATTCCAGAAGCTAAACCTCAATTTTTCAACCAACTCATCTTTGACAAAGCCTTCACCACCTACCGCTGGGGAGAAGAAATTGTATTCAGTAAATGGTGCTGGGAAAACTGGCTGACGGCATGCAGATGACTCAAACAAGACTCCTATATCTTCCCATACACAAAAATTAACTCTAAATGGATCAGAGACCTAAATGTAAAGCCTCAAACCATAAGAAACTTAGAAAGTACAAGACATACCCTTATGGAAATTGGAACTGGCATTCAATTCCTGAACAAAACCCTAAACCCACAGGATTTTTTAATACCTACTTTGTTTAGTCTAATTCTTATGTGTCTAAGGGTTGCTCTTCTCATTTGTTGTCTTGCAAGTGTTTCTGAATCTCTTGTGTTTGAATGGTTGCATTACTGATGAGATGAGGAAAGTTTTCTTGAATAATTTCATGGAATGTTTATTCCAGGGTGGTCTCTGTCTTTCTTTCTGTCTCAGGAAGTCCAATTTCTCTTAGGTTCTGCTTCTTGAAGTAATCGTTCATGTTTTTGAAGATTTTGTTCTGTCTTTTTAAGCTTCATTTCTATGCTTTTGACATTTAGGATTAGTTCTATATTTGGGTCGTCAAGCTCTGAGAATCTTTCTTCTACTTGGTAATTCTGCTTTCCGTGTTTATCAGTTTGTTTTTTATTTCATTCACAGTATTCTTTACTGCTGTTATATCAGTTATCAACTCCTCTTATTTTCTCCTTTTCTCTCCTCAATTCTTTTAATCTCTCTATTAATGGCTTGATATCTGGGTTTGTAGTTTGAGACCAGTCATTCTGTAGACTCTTCATTGTTTGCATTCCAAAATTTGTTTTCTCTGTGTCTGACCTTCCAGGGGTCTGTGAGAGACACATATTCTTCATTTGACTTTTCTTCATTTGTGTAGATTTTGCTCTCCCCACACTTTTCCCCCTCTTTTTAAATTCTGTTTTTTTCAGGGATTATGGGGTTGATTTATTTCTTTTTTCTCAGTCTCCTACTCGTCCTTGTGTGGATCCTTTGGCATTGTTTACTTCTGAAGTTGGACTGTGGTTGTGGACTGTACATTTTACAGTTTGAGAGTTAGGTGATGGGGGAGGTGTGATTCAGAATCTATCTTCAGATCCCAGTATTCACTGACAGGTGTATGAAAACTCCAGAACCCACTCTCCACTGCCTTACAATCTGTCCATGGAGTGGGGGTTTAGGTTTGCTCCCTGGAACAAAATGAGGTAAGAAAAAGGAAAATAATGGAAGAAGGAAGGAGGATCAAGAAGAAGGTGAAGTGAGAGAAGAGTAAGGGGTAAAGAAGACAGACATATCAGCTAACAAATGAAAAGAGATAGAAAAACAGAAAAGAGAAAAAATCTTAGAACATTCAGGTAATCACACAAACACACAATCCATCAAAATCTTCCCTATTATGTAATTTTTCTCTACACAAAGAGGGAGTCTAAAGAATATAAAGAACAGAGAAAAAATTAGTAAAATACCAAAATAAAAGCAAGAATGAAAAGTTATCCAAACCAAAGTGAAGAGAAAAAACCTAAAAACAAAAAGCAAACAAATAGTAAAAAATAAAAAATGAAAACAAGGAATCAAGCCGGGTTTGGTGGCTTAGTCTGTAATCCCACACCTTGGGAGGCTGAGGTGAGGGAATTGCCTGAGCCCGCGGGTTTGAGACCCACCCGGGCAACTTGGCAAGACCTCATCTCTACATCAAATCAAAAATCAGCCAGGCGTGGTAGCACACACCTGTAGTTCCAGCTACTTGGAAGATTGATGTGGAAGGATCACTGGAGCCCAGCAGGTCGAGGCTGTGGTGGCCAGGAGCGGCCACTGCACTCCACTCTGGGCAACAGAGTGAGATTCCAACTCAAAAAAAAAAGAAAATAAAACAAGGAATTAGATTGACTCTGAGGTCCTTCCTGTATGTCCAAAGTCCCCTCAGCTCTGATCTTGAGCCCCTCCCCTCTGCTCTAATCATAGGCAGATTGAGTTACTAATAACTTGGGTCAGTTGCTGCAGGTCTACTTTGGGAGGGCAATGAGACAGATCTGGGGTCACTTGTCAGGACTGCCACACACATCTGTGTTATCTGTGTCTGATTCAATCTGGGGAGGGGCTTCTGTCTCTCCCAGTTTGATGAGATAACCTTAGGCTATATAGAGTTGGTGGAGCAATGCAATTCTTTGCTGGGTACTGAGTCATAGAAAATGACTGTGGTAGTCAGCTCCTCGCTGGGCCTGGACTCCTCTCTGACTCTCCTGATCCTCTATCTCCACTGATCAGATCCGTGGCTCCAGCTGATCCATGTGTGGGCCAGGCGATGACAATCAGCTGGATTCAGCAGGTTTTTCTCAGGCGTATTTTCAGGACTAGCAGACAATTCTGTGCATGATCTTGCAAGCTGCACTCTAATCTCAGGACAGTGGGGACTTGCAGTAGCCCTCAGAGGGGGGCCCCAGGTGCATGCACCCTGGTATTCCCTCAGAGAGACTTTCACGCTCCCGTTAGTGCCTGCCCATTCACTCAGAGAGTTTTTATGAACACTTGCCTCCATGGAGACTTACATTTCGTCCTGCCAGTCACCATCTTAAGCTCCACCCCCTTATCTTTTTCTTATATTTATTTTTAGAGGTTCTATCAAAGGGACTTCCCACAGATGTTTTTGCTCTTCTACCAAAGTCTTTATTGTTGATTTATTAGCTTGAGTATGGTGAGTTCACCCTTTCTCTGTGGTTCATACGGCCATCTCAGTGTATCAGATCACTTGATATGGTCTTTCACAGCTATTTGAAGTTTAGTCTCTTTCCAGGTATTCTTTGGAAGATTCTTAACCCCAGAGGTTTCTCGCCTTGTAATAACCTGATTACTTATTTATTTATTTTTTTGCAGATTATAAACTCTTCACAGATTTGTTTAGCAATCATACAAAGCCTATACATCCAAAAGTTTTCAAGAATTTGACACATATTGCTTGGACTTCACAATGGCTTCCATTATGCAATATAGTCATTAGTTCCCTCATAATTGTTTTGTTAACTATGTTTCTTCCATCAATGAGGATCCACTTCCCTTTTTTATTTGGAGCAGTCCTTAAATTTTTATTTCTTCTCTCTTTTTCAGTAAAACCTGGCTTTATGGTGATTATAGTCAGGTTAGAGGTGAGATTTAGGAGCTTAATTCAACTTTTAAGGCAGCCTCTTTAGATATTTTATCAGCTAGCCTATTACCAGCTGCTTCGAAGAAACTTCCCCTTTGATGAACATTTCCATGTGTTATGATGAGAAGTAGTAAATTCTCCAAGATTTATTTAATTAATTTTCCTTGGACTAATTCCTTTATTTTACTATTTATAAATCACCTTTTTCATCCATATTTTTCCAAAGGCATGGGCCACACCATAAACATATTTAGAGTCTGTATAGATTGTTCCTTCCTTATTTGTGAGTATTTTAAAGACTTGTCTAAGAGCATATAAACAAGTCTTTTTTATATGCTCTTAAACAAGTCTTTAAAATACATACATATATTGCCTAATGGAAGCCATTGTGAAGCCCAAGCAATGTGTGACAAATTCTTGAAAACTGTTGGATGTATAGGCTTTGCATGAATGCTAAACAAATCTGTGCAGAGTCTGTGAAGAGTTTATACTCTGCAAGAAAATAAATAAAAAAGTAATCACCAGTTTGTGCACACCATGATTTACATAGATAGTTTTTTTCATCAATAATTGCATAGCATTTATGTCTTTTACCTTCAATTACCCTAAAATACCCATCCATGTTTAACCTAACACTTTCACAGAGTGGATTTTCTCTTAGACCTAATGTACTTTTTTTGGTATATGATAATATCTAGAAATTTATGATCTAGTGTCTTTTGATTTTATTTTTCCCCAGGATTTAAGAAGCTTGTGAAATTTATATACAAATCCGTGGTTAAAATTAGATGACCCAGCCGGGCTCAGTAGCTCAGCCTGTAATCCCCCGCCTTTGGGAGGCTGAGATGAGTGGATTGCCTGAGCCCATGGGTTCGAGACCCGCCTGGGCAGCAAGACCTCATCTCTACTATAAATCAAAAAATCAACCGGGTGTGGTAGTGCATGCCTGTAATTCCGGCTACTCGGAAGGCTGAGGCAGAAGGATCGCCAGAGCCCAGCAGGCGAGGCTGTGGTGGCCGGAAGCAGCCACTGCACTCCAGTCCAGGCAACCGAGTGAGACTCCAACTCAAAAAAAATAAATTAGATGACCCCTTTCTAATATTGACTTGTATTTTAAAATTCTGGAATTAATCAATGGCCGATCCTTTGATTTAGGATGACCAGAACCTGATGAGTAGTACTGATCAGAAGTGTTTATCCAAAAGTACTTTTGACTTTCTTCAACCTGTAAAGCAGTAGCTGCAATAGCCTAAACACATTCCTACCAGCATCTAGACATAGAATATAATAATTTAGCAAAAAGTCTACCTGTTGCCTTTTCTCACTCCAATACTGGGTAAGTACACCAATGGCTGTTTCCTGATTGGTTGTTACAAATAATTGAAAGGTATTTTTAGAGAAAGGAGGGTAGGATAGGGTCTGTAATGAAGGCTTGTTTTAATTCTTCTGAAATTTGTATTTCCTTTTTTGTTTATTGGAGGAAGTTTAGTTCTTTCACCAATAATTTTTAATATAGATTCTTAGTTCTAGTTGTATGCAAATCAGTCCATAGTCTACAATCTTCTATTAGACTTAATGATTTTCTGAGTTCTTGTTTTGTTCTTGTTTTAGGATAGTTTACTCTTCCAGTTTTTTTTTTCAGGGCTAATTCTTCGTTTGCAAGTACTGATTTAATGTCCAAGGTATTTACCTTATTATACAAACTGTAGTCTACCTTAGGAAAAACTTAATCCCTGTTGTCCTAGGAAATTAGGTAAATTTGTAGACATTTTGAAGTCTTGAGTTTTATCTGTTCCTGAAATTACGTGTTGTAAGTTTTAGTGTCAGGCAATGGCAGAAACTCTTCTAATACAGTTTCTAAAATTTGACCAAATACGTTGGGAGGTTTTGTTAATCCATGAGGTAACACAGTCCTGTTGTAGTGCTTTGTCCCATCCACAGGATTTTCCCTTTCTAAGGAAAAGAGGCCTCTATTCTTTGGGGCTACTGGGCAGGCCACATTGGCATTTTGAGGTCTACCACACTAAACCATTCATGTGTATTAGGGTTCTTACTAAGGATAGTATAGGAGTTTGGAACCACAGAATGTCGACTTTCAGTTATTTGATTTACTGCTCATAGATGCTGTAATAATTGGAAGGATCCACTGGACTTCTTAACTGGAAGTACTGGAATACTTTTTGGTGACACAGGATTCCAAAACTCCATCCGTAATAAAGCCTTCAATTACTGATTGGAGCCCTCTTTTACCTTTCATGGGAACAGGATTCTGCATTCTATAGACAATTTTATTTGGTTGTTTTAAAAAGATTTGAATATGGGAATTTGCAGACCACTCCTATTTCCTATTCTACCCATTCTTTAGGGCTAGTTATTTTTTTTCTCCTCTTCTGTGAGATGTGCCATTCAGATCTTATCCTCTCCTTGTTCTATTCAAATATAAAAGCCCAGTTGGACAGTCTTGTCTCTACCTAGGAGATTCACTCCTGCTTCCAAGATAAATAAATATGACCTTGTCATTTTTACACTTTCAGTATTTATACCCATGGGTTCAAATACGGGAAGCTGAAAGTCCCTCTCCTTTTAGTACAGAGACTAGAAGCTTTTCTGGTATAATAAATTTAACATTCTGCGTTTGGAAGATTACAGAAGAGCAGTCTCCCCAATATCAATTAGGAAGATCGTCTCCTCGTTAGGTGCCAACTTTAAACTTATCAAGCATTCCTTGTGGAGTTTTAATCTCTTTATTCTGCATTGAATGCCATGGGAAGACTATTTCTTCTTTCTTCTTTAATATAGGTCAATCTCTTTTGAAATTCCCTGGATTCTTGCAATAATAACATCCAGTTTCCTTCTGATTAAATTCTCTCTTCATTGTTCATTTCAGGTTAAAATTTCCTTTAGCCTATCTTTGTGATATCCCGTTTTTCCCTAAGGATGTCTCTCTTTCCTCTTTCTAACTACTTTTTTTTTTACAGTGCTGACCATAATTTTAGTCATTTGTTTCTGTTTTTCTTCATCATCTCTTGAAACAAACACTTTTTGTGTTTTTCTTACTAATCCTTCAATGAGTTTTTTGTGCCATTCCTACAGCTCTTGTAATCTCATTGCAATATCTGGTCAGCTTTTGGCCACAAAATTAACTTTTAAGAGACCTTGTCCCACAATGACCTCTGGGTCTAGCCCTGAATACTTTCTCATCTGATTTGCAAGTCATCACAAAAAGGCTGTTGGAATTTCTTACTTCTCTTGGATTTTAAATGCTTTGGATACATTTTGAGACCCTGGAGTTGATTCTCCAATCCCTCTATCTATTTATCACTATAAATCATGCACTCTAACTTTATCCTCCATGGTTTTATTATCCCAACTAGGGTCTATATTTGGATATTTTTATTTGGGCAATGATACTCCTGAGATCAGAGGATGTTCTTGTTTCCATACCAACATAGTAACCCTTCTAATACTTGCCCTTTCTTCAATACATATACCTGGGTAGAACTGATACCTGTTATGAATCAGTTCTAGCCAGGTATATATATAGGGTCCTAGAAACTTATCAACTTGATTGTCTAGGTGATTGTCTAATAATGACTTCATTTCTTTCTGAAATTTCTTTCTTTAGTATTAGTAAGTGCATAATTGAAAAAGTCATTTTCTCCCCCTCTTAGGGGAAATTCTCTCAGCAGTAACACCTTTGCATATTCATCTGAACCTCCAGAGGGAAAGGAAAACTTTTCAATATCCCTCTTACATTGTTCCAATTCCCTTCTCATATTAGGACACAGAGGGCTTGGGGATCACAATTTCTGAGTTTCTAATAAATCCACACCTAATATTTCTCTCCAAATCTCTGGCTTTTTTGGGGTATCATAAATGGGAAGAATACAGGAGAGTGTATCCCAAGGTGTCCCTTTTTTCTCTAGTGGCTTGGATATTTTGTCTTCCTCTTTTCCCATTCAGGGGAGAAACCTAGGAAGGGTTTCTGGAAACCAACAAAGGGCATAGTCCCTTTCCTCATATGAAATAAGTTTGTTATTTACACATAACAGTACAGTTTGAGAAATCCCATCCTCGTTTGAGCTGAATGTCGACCAGAACACTGAAGGTTGGTTTTGGTTCTCTTCTTCTACAAAGCAACAAAACTTCTTCATTTTATTCTTTCTCTTTCTCTTAATTTTGGAATCATTTTTCCAATTTCTTAACACTTGCCCTAATGGACTATCTGAAGGTGTTTCAAGGAAATCTTCCTGACCTCCCTTCCTATGCTTGGACTGTTTGTTTCCCATCTCGGTTACCAGGTGTATTGTCTATTTTCTGAGTTACTCCTTAAGTGCTCAACTCCCCATACTTTTCTTGTGTATGTTAGAATTCATTTCATCTGTCTCTGGCCACTTCCCTTGTGGGACAACAAAACCATATATTGGGACTCCACACTCACTTCATATCTAGCAATACATCTCAGTCACACACACTTAGCCTCTGAAAACTTTCTCTGACCACCAAGTTAGTACTTATAGTCCCGACTTTCCTATCTTGCTGCCTGCACAAGGTTACCAGGTCCCCATTGATGATGTTGCCTTCTCAACATTTCCTCCACTGAGTTTCAAACAATGGTCTCAGTTCTATCAGCAAAGCAACAAGAACCCAGAACATTCAGCTGGAGTGTAAAACTGGATGGGATAAATCTCTCCCTCTGTTGGGTGTTTGGTCCTGCAGTCACAGGTATCCCAGACCAACTCTCAGACTTGTGGGAAATAAGGATGATCCTTCCTCAGTTTCATCATTTAAACATGACATAACAACTCACATCAGTGGAGTGAAGCAGCTCCTTTAATATTATTCTTTTAAGAATGGGTGTCTCTTTGGTGAAAAGGCACACCAAGACAGCTACAGTCAACTTATTTACGTCCTGAAATGCAATCTTCTCCCGTGGTTCCACATTGGTTGATTACAACAGAAGCTATGTCACTTTTCTGGACATCACCTAAGCAATACTTTTTGTACAAATAATGTAAAGTGCAAGCAATTTCTGGACAAATCAGGTAAATTATATGTTTTTGAGTTTTGATTGGATTGCAATACTCTCCAAGGGAAGTCCACCAAAAGAGAATTACCTCAAGACAGGAAGAGGAACCAGGAAATGAAGTGGTGAGTCACCATTTTGAAAATGAATCAGAGGACTTCAGGCAAGATGGCGACGGGGCAACCTGGTCTATGAAACCCTCTGCAAAGGAGAAATGCAGTGGGCCTCTGGCTCTCTCCCCAGGTGCTGTGGACCCTACCCCTAACATCACAGCCTGCTTTTCACATGGAGTTTGACCATTGCCACCGCTGGGGCATCATAGCAGTCTGGACAGCACAGCCACTGCTGCCGCCGCAGTCTCCACAATGGCCATAGCACATTGCACCACCCGGGCCAGATCCACGACTTTAGTCCTTGAAGCCCCTGCAGGCAAGATCTGCTGGGATCACTGCCACCCCCTCCTTCGACCGAGACATCCTGACCACTGTGACTGTCCTGCCGTGTGCCCTGAGGCAAGCTTTCATCTCCAACCTCTGCTGGTTCCTGTCCGGCCCCAACCCTTCTGAGGAAAGCAGGTGAGGTAGCACCACCTGCTGGTGATTCAAGGTAATAACACCAAAACGGGAGATACAAGCTTGAAAAACAGACAGGCCAGAGTGGTGAATGGAGGGTGATCTGAACTGTCCTTCACAGCAGACCAGGGGCAACTGACCCTAACTGAAAACGAATTTACCAGCTTGAAAAGAAAGCTAGAAATCAGAGCTGAAAGGACATCGGACTTAAACAAAATGTGTCAGAGTGTGCTTGATTGGTTCAGTGAGTTTAATGACTTAATTCTATTCCTACTGTATTGTTCCTATTTTTTCCTTTTTCCTCTTCCTTTTCTTCTCTTTTCTTCTCTCTGTAAGCCATATCTTTGTATAGAGGAACAGCACACCAATAAGGTGGTTGGTTAGCTTGTATGTTAGCATCATTGTATGTTTTATTTTTTTTTTGTATTGTAGTTGGTTAGTCTGTAGCTGTGGTCTATTGTTTTTATCTGTTTCAGTATAGGTGTCTCTCTCCATTTGTTGGCACACTCGTTTGTTTCTCCCCTTTATCCTCTATCTCTCCACCCCCCTCTTCAAATCACTGTCTGCCCCATTCTCTTCCCTCTGCTAACCACATTTATTTCAGGGAGTAAACCTACAGCCCCACTGCACGGACAGATTTCAAGGCAGTGGGAAGTGGGTTTCAGATTATCCATACACCTGTCAGTGAAGACCAGGACCTGCAGATAGATTTTGAATCACAGCTCCCCCCTTAAGTAAATCTCAAAACTGCAAAAAGGACCCCCCCAACCTACAGTGCAACTCCAGAATTGAACAAAAAAGAGAGCATAGATAAAGAATAGGAGATTGAAGAAACGGAAGTAAAACCAATCCCTCTACCCCTGAATAGCAGAATTAAAGAAGTGACATGGAGGGAAGGAAAATGTAGGGAGGGGGAAAAAAACCGCACAAATGAAGAAAAACCAAAAGAAGAATATACGTCTCACACAGATCCCTGGGAGATCAGACACTGAGAAAACAGATTCTGGAACACAAACAATGAGGAGCCCCAAGAATGACTGGTAACATGCAACAAATCCAGACATTAAGACATTAATAGAGAGATTTAAAAAAATTGAGGAGAGATAAGAGGAAAATAGAAAGGAGCTGATGTCAGAAATAACAGCAGCAAAGAATATTGTGATGGAAATAAATAACAAACCAATAAGCATGGAAAGCAGAATTAGCAAAGCAGAAGAAAGAATCTCAGCCAAAACACAGAACTAACCCAAACTGTCAAAAGCATAGAAAAGAAGCTCAAAAAGACAGAACAAAACCTGCAAGAGATGAATGATCACTTCAAGAGACCAAACCTAAGAGTAATTGGGCTTCCTGAGGCAGAGAGAGAAACAAAGTCCACACTGGAACAAAGATTTCATAAAATCATTCAAGAAAACTACACTCATCTCATCAAGGATGAAAAAATTCAAACACAAGAGATTCAGAGAACTCCTGCAAGACAACAAATGAGAATACCAACTCTCAGACACATAATAATTCGTCTAAACAAATTAGCTATATAAGAAAAAATTCTAAAGGCAGAAAGAGAAAAGGCCAGACTACCTACCAGGGAACACAAATTAGAATAGGAGCAGATTTATCCACAGAAACCCTTCAGGCTAGGAGAGCCTGGAGCCCTATCTTCAAAGTTCTAAAAGATAAACAATTTCAACCAAGAATAACCATACAGCCAAACTAAGCTTCATTAGTGAGGGAGAATTGAAATCATTTCCAGATATCCAATCCCTAAGAAGCTACACTGCAACCAGACCACCTCTACAAGAAACACTTAAGAAAGTACTGAACACAGAAGAAAAAGAAAAAAGAACAACAACATTCTTCACAAGAGTACAGGCAATAGATTAAAAACACACATGAAACAACTCCAAAACCCAAAGAAAGACAACAAACAAATAGGAACAACTCTGTTATAACCTTATGACAGGGATCAACTCTTGCATTTCAATTATTAGCCTAAATGTGAATGGACTAAATGCACCACTGAAAAGACATAGAATGGTCAAATGGATAAAATATCATCAGACAACAATCTATTGCCTTCAAGAGACTCACCTCACTAGAAAGGACACCCACAGACTCAATGTAAGAGGATGGGAAACAAACTTTCAGGCAAACGGAATACAAAAGAAAGGAGAAGTAACGACTTTAATTTCAGACAAAATACTCTTCAATCTATTAAAAATCAAAAAAGATACAGAAGGCCACTACATATTGATAAAAGGCTCAATCCATCAACAAGAAATATCTATCCTAAACATATATGCATCCATCATAGGTGTGCCAACTTTCATAAAGCAACTTCTAGGAAAACTAAAGAAACATATTGACTCTAACACCATCATAACTGGAGACTTGAATACCCCACTCAAAACCCTAGGCAGATCATCAGGACAAAAAAATCAGCAAGGAGATCCGAAACCTCAATGTGACTTTGGACCAAATGGATTTAATTGATACCTACAGAACACTCCATCCAAAGACCACAGAATATATATTCTACTCATCACCGCATGGAACGTATTCTAAGACTGACCACATAATTGGCCATAAATCAAGCATAAGCAAATTTAAAAGGACCGAAATTCTACCATGCACCTTCTTGGACCACAGTGGAATAAAAATAAACATTGACACCAACAAAGACCCCCAAAAACCCACAAAAACATGGACACAAAACAACATGATGCTAAACAACTTCTGGGTCAATGATGAAATCAAAACAGACATCAAAAGATACTTGGAAACAAATGAAAATAAAGAAACATCTTACCAAAATCTCTGGGGAAGCTGAGGAATTTATATCCCTACAAACACACATGAAGAAAATGGAAGGAACACAAATTAACAGCCTAACAAGCCTCCTAAGGAAGCTGGAAAAGCAAGACCACAAAAACCCTAATTTCAGCAGAAGAATCCAGATCGCCAAAATAAAAGGTCAAATCCAGGACATAGAAGACAGAAAGATAATACAAAAAAAATCAATAAAACAAAAAGCTGGTTCTTCTAAAGGACAAACAAGATTGATGATTCCCTAGCTAGACTGACCAAGAAAAAACGAGAAAAAACCAAATAAGCACAATCAGAAACACAAAACATGAAGCTACATCTGAACCTGAAGAAATACAAAAGATCATTGGAGACTACTACATACACTTGTATGGAAGCAAACTTGAAATCTTGAGGAAATGGAGGACATTCTGACATCACTAAACCTACCTAGGTTGGAACAAGAAGAAATTGAGACCCAAAATAGAACAATAACAATCAAGGAAAGCAACTACATAATAAGAAAACTACCTAAAAAAAAAAGCCCTTGTCCAGATGGCTTTCCAGCAGAATTCTACAAGACATTTAAGAAGGAGCTGACACCAATCCTACTGAAGGTATTCCAGGCTATTGAAAATGATAGAACTCTCCCCAAATCATTTTACGAAGCCAGCATCACATTGATACCCAAGTAAGGTAAAGATCCAACAAAGAAAGAGGACTACAGGCCATTATCTTTGATGAACATAGATGCTAAAATTCTCGACAAGATCCTAGCAAACCGGATTCAACAATATATCTCAAAAATCATCCATCATGACCAAGTAGGCCTCATTCTTGGGATACAAGGCTGGTTCAACATTCCTAAAACTATAAATGTAATTAAATACATCAGCAGATGTCAAAACAAAAGCCACATGATTATATCATTAGATGCAGAAAAAGCTTTTGATAAAATCCAGCACCTCTTCTTGATAAAAACCCTTGAACATCTAGGCATACGGGGAGCATACCTCAAAATACTAAAAGCCATCTATGAGAAACCCACAGACAGCATACTCCTAAACAGACAAAAATTGGAACCATTCCCCCTGAAAACTGGAACAAGACAAGGATGCCCACTCTCACCCCTCCTGTTCAACATATTATTGGAAGTCCTGGCTCGAACAATCAGACAAGAGAAGGCAATCAGGGGTATCTAAATAGGAAAAGAGGAAGTCAAGTTATCTCTCTTTGCAGATATGGTTGTGTACCTTGAAAACCCAGGAGAATCTGTCAAGAACTTCCTTACACTGATAAAGGCCTTTGGCAAAGTCTCAGGACACAAAATAAATGTGCAAAAGACAAACGCATTTCTTTACACCAATTATAAACAAACAGAAACCCAAATAAAAAACACAATTCCATTCACAATAGCCACAAAAAAAAAAAAGAAATACCTTGGCATCTTCCTAACCGGAGACGTGAAAGAGTTTTACAATGAAAACTACAAAACACTGCTCAAAGAAAGCAAAGATGACACAAACAAATGGAAAAATCCCCCATGCTCATGGATTGGAAGAATCAACATTGTGAAGATGTCCATCTTACCTAAGACAATCTACAAATTCAATGCAATACACATCAAATTTCCAGTAACATTCTTCTCAGATCTAGAAAAAACAGCACAGGAATTCATATGGAAACACAAACGTCCAATAATAGCCAAAAGAATCCTCAGCAAAAAAAAATAATAATAATAATAATAACAAAGCAGGTGGTGTAACGTTACCCGACTTCAAACTTTACTACAATAAAGCTACAATCATCAAAACAGCTTGGTATAAGTATAGGATCAGGCAGGTAGATCAACGGAATAGAATTGAGATTCCAGAAGCAAAACCTCAATTTCTCAACCAACTCATCTTTGACAAAGCCTTCACCACCTACTAATGGGGAGAGGAAACCTATTCAGTAAATGGTGCTGGGAAAACTGGCTGATCACATGCAGAAGATTGAAACAGGACCTCTATCTATCCCCATGCACAAAGGTTAACTCCAGATGGATCAGAAACCTAAATGTAAAACCTCAAACCATAAGAACCTTAGAAAATGAAGGACATACCCTCATGGAAATCGGAACTGGCATCCAATTTCTGAACAAATCCCGAAACCCACAGGTCATAAGAGAGAAGATAGACAAGAGGGACCTTATTAAACTTACAAGTTTCAGCAAAGCCAAAGAAACCATCAAAAGAGCAGGTAGACAGTCTACAGACTGGGAAAAAGTATTTGCAAACACCAGGACTGACAAAGGCTTAACATCTTGGGTCTACAAGGAACTCAAACGTGCTGAAAAGAAAAAAACAAACCACCTCATTGTAAAATGGGCAAAAGATATGAACAGACACTTCACAAAGGAAGACATCCGAGCAGCCAACAGACCCAAGAAGAAATGTTCAACCTCACTACACTGAGGTACCACCTAACTCCAGTCAGAATGGTATTGTCAACAACTCAGAAAATAACAGCTGCTGGAGAGGGTGTGGCGTAAAGGGAACACTTCTACTCTGCTGGTGGGAGTGTAAACTAGTGCAACCTCTGTGGAAAGTAGTGTGGCGATTCCTAAAAGCCCTAAATATCAACCTCCCATATGATCCCACAATCCCCCTACTGGGGATATATCCTGAAGAACTCAAATCAGTATAAAAAAGGTACCTGCACACGTATGTTTATCACAGCATTGTTCTCAATAGCAAGAACCTGGAAGCAACCATGTTGGCCATCTTAAGAGGACTTGATTAAAAAAATGTGGTACATATACACAATGGAATGCTATGCAGCCATAAAAAGGAACAAAGTCATGAATTTCGCAGCAACCTGGATGGAACTAGAGTCTATAATACTGAGTGACCTCTCACAGAAACAAAGATCCGAGTATCACATGTTCTCACTCATATAATGGACCTTGAACTTCCAATGTAATACTATAAGAAAATGACTGACAGTAGTGGGAAACTATGGGGCGGGGAGGGAGATGGGATTAACGGTATCAAATATCTGTCTGTGGATGGTGAAACACCACCTATCAACAGGGTGCCTGAATGAAACGTATTTGTATACCTAACCCTTAACTGTACCCCACAAAACCATAATAAAAAATATTGATTAAAAAAAGAAAATGTATCAATATTTTGTTGTTCATACCAGTTACTTGGGCACTAATATGGAAGAGGCTCAGTCACTGGGGAACTAATTGCAGAAGATGATCCGTCAATGGGGCACACATCACATAAGAGGCAAGACACTGGTAGTCCAGAGACCCACTAATGCTTGGTCATATTGTCACAGCCCCTAAACAAGGTTGTGGCGATGTTTCAAGCAATCCTGTACATTCCTGAATATTCCTGAGAGCTAATAAATGGTGTGCTTCCCTTTATCTCCAATACCCTCCTAGTAAGTAGCTTCAGGGGCATGACTTCCCTGTAGTCTATGACCAATCAACTGAAAGATGCAAATTTCTTTTTCCTCCTCTTTCTGAGTAGTCATAAGTTTGAATAATATAGTGTCAATGTCATTGTAAGTCTTGTGATTTGTACAAATTTTATATCAATATAGTCATATGTTTTGCAAATTTTGTGTAATTTTTGCATAATGCTGATGTCTTAGGCCTTGTAAATTCCCTTTACTGTATGTTAAGCTTGATTACTGCTTCTTCTATGCCCTACTGTATACAGCTATGAGATACCTCTGATACCTGGCACCAGAAAGTCTGGACCGAAAAATATCACTATTGATAAATGTGATTGAAACTCAAGTTCTATACAATGATCTGTTGGTCACATTGCTAATGTACAGATAATAACAATTCTGGACTGATAAAAATGATCTGTAAAGGCCTGGAGAGTGAGTGGAGTCATTTCAGAATGACTTTTTGTCAGGCTTTGCTCCCTGGATTTGAATTCACAAATAAACTTATTTCTACCAGTTCCTGGCCCCTTGATTTTTTGGTATCAAGTGTGAGCAGTCAAACTCTCTGTGACCATAACAATTGGCAACTATGTTGCAGGAACTTGGATGACAGGAATTCCTGATAGAGTTACCTTAGCAACTGCCAAAGCCACTATGCACCTTGGGACCCTCTGGAGAAGAGACTTACTGACCATAACCAGCCCTTGAGGAACTGACAATGAAATGAGCTAAATCAATTAATAAAATCAAATTGCTAACAAAATAATAGTATCAAACAACTTACTCCATTTTGTGTAAAAATTCCATCTTACTTTCCTGCCTAGGTGTGATTACTGTAATGATTCCATTATCACAGACCCTGGCTTAGTCCCCTTTGGGCAGGCTGTGCTGACCATTTCCTGCTGATTGTTGCAAAATTCCCTAGTCATAAGTTCCATATAATTGTATGCTTTGTTAACTGAAATAAAATATTACACTTTGAAAAACCCCATTTTTACATTTTCATATTTTGTTCTTATATTTTGTTAGGGACCTAACCAAGGTATCTCCATTGTGTAATAATTCTTCTACCTTGTCTCTATGTAATTGCCCTAAGCTATGTCTTCCAGGGACTTTCCAGTCATCAGCTACACCTGGAGATAAAATTAATCAAAACTCCCTAACAATCAAAAATTCCCATTTTGGTTGCCAAGTTGTTAGTTAATGGTTGCTATCGTCACTAAGTTGCTATGTAGCCAACACTGCAAATATTACTGATAAAACCTTGTCACAAACTGCACTAGTTTTTCAAGAGTTCCCCTGGCATGATCCAGTCTTTATCACGTGCTAATAAAGGACTCTTAATCTGAAACTTGGTATGCTGTTGTGACTTCTTCTCACTTTCTCGACCATAACAGTAAGAAGGAGAGCTTGCCTGCTACCTGATCTTGTAAAATGGGTGAAATTATTCTATAAGCCAACCATGGATGTGTAGGGGGATGGGGGAAATTTTCTCACTTGGGCTCTCTCATCCACTTTGTAGACATTAGAAGAACAATGAACAAGCCTGGGAGGAATAAGAATGGTGATTTATTTTCAAATTGAAGACTAGTTTATCTTGAGTTCTCAAAGTTGTCTAAATTATTTGTGCTTCTCCTTTCCTGATTCACTTCGTGCTTCTTTATGCCTCCCTTTTGTGAACTTTTTCTTTTTTTGGTGGGTTTTGTGCTTAAACTTTTGGCAGGATCCAATCAAAATGGTAGTTCTATAAACCAATCAGCTAATAGGACATGCAAATGAAATGATTCCATAAGCTAACCAAAATATGTTATGTAGGCCTTGTACAGGAAAGCCTTTAACTTCTTCAGTATTCAGTCCATAGGAAACCATAAGAGAGATCTATCATTTTAGGGCGAAAAGTGTTGGTCCTTCCGACTTCAGTGTACCTGCCCACCAGACACCCAATCTTGAAAGACTGTCATTAAAGTCTTGCTTCTGCTGCACTCTATGCCTCTGTGTCCATTCTTTGATATCAGAGAGGTGAGTATGTTTCTCAAAATTTGAGGACATATCCAGTATACTCTTTATTTGAAGGAAGGCCCCTATCAGAGGGGGAGACGTGTATCACTGAATTTCAAATTATCTACTCTGCTAGAGCATCTCAGCTGCTCACAGGACTGAAGATAAGCCCAAGACTATTGTTTCAGAGGCAGTAGTAGAGACACAGAAAACAAAAACAAACAGGAATCACAGTAAACAGGTAACCATGTGTACGAGCCAAGGTAGTAATAATTTGACAGTAAGTACTGTCTTGGTGGTTGGGGAATTCTCAGAGTTTTAGTGTTCGTATGACTGAGACATGTCACAGATGTGAAAAGAGTCCCTATTCACGCTTCCATCCTCCTATGAGAGAAATGGACTAGAGACGGTTGAAGTGAATCTCAGGCTGCCCAAGAAACCTCCATTGAGGATGGGGAGTGTTGAGTGCATAGGTAACTTCAGGAATGGGCATCAACCAGGGAATACAAGAAACTCCTAGTAAGTGGGGTTGAGTATTGAAGTTAGCTGAGAATGAGGATTAAAAATTCTAGGCCTAAGGAACCCAAAAAGGGCTAGATTAAAATTTCTCCCTATAACATTACCCCAGATAGACTACTGAGGAAATGTTGAGGTCTTAGGAGGGTATTACTTGTAACAAGACCAAGGGGAATGATCAGGAGGGCTTCAATGTGCATATGAAAATGAGAATTCCCTCCAGGTGTGGGCAATCAATCAGCCAAGTAAGAGTACTCAAATGTAGAATCTAGGTAGAACATTAATGATCAAGAGGATATTACAAAATGTAGAATCTGGGAGGATTGATAATTCAGGGAATAAAATATCAGTCCTGAGGTCTCAGGATGTCTCTAAGGCTTTTGAGACTCAAGAAAAAAACACCTCAACTGTCCATCAGATAATGAAAATGACAACATCCTAGGTGAATATTGGCGCTGGAACCCAAATTAATTTCTTAATTAACACAGGAGACAGATATTTTTTCATGGAAAACTTTGTTGGAATTATGAATTTCAGAGTTCAAATAGTTAATCTGCAGATACAGGGTTAAATAGAGGTTTCTAGACTCTATTTCTCTTCTTTCTGCCTGCTTTAAAGCTGCTGGCAACTAAGTTACTGGTGTTAAGTTTGCTGTTCCTGTGGACTAAAAGATCACTGAAAAATTTGGTACAGCCTCTCCTGAAGGGAAGCAGGAACAGCTAACTCAATTATGATGGTCACTGACTGAAGAGGCCTGAAGACCACAGTCCATCCCATCTCTCTGTTTGTCATCACTCCAGAGATTTATTTGATCTGTATGGACGTGACAGGGGTCCAAATTAATTTCTTGATTCATACTGAATTTTTTGCCATTGTGTTCATACTGAACGTCTTTCTTCTGACAACTGCTCCCACCTTAGTGAGAGTTGATGTTGTTTCAATAGTTAGAGGTTTCACCTAACATCTAATCACAAGTAACTAAAAGATTGATCCACATTATGAATGTAAATTGTTGTCTATGGAAAAGGTAAACAGAAATAAACCAAAAAGCAAAGGAAAGATTTGAAAGAGTTGCTAGTGTAAAAATATGCTTTTGATAATAAAAAAAGAATATAAGAAAAAAGAATAATCTTGCTTGGCAAATTTTTGTTTGGTAGTGAATTGAACAGTGATCTGAAAGAAGAAAACTATAGGACAAAAGTAGAAAGTTCAAGCATATCAAAAAATGGTATGAGTGTCTCAGAGTTGATATGTGGAAGGTTTGTGGAAACAGATGTGTGAAAGAAATTCTATAAACAATCTAGTTTGCAAGAAAATGTTATATCTATGAATTGACTATTAATATCACTGATGTTATACCAAAATGTCATTATATCAAAATAACAGTATTTTCTAAAGCACTAATCTGTTCAAAAATTAGTAAGTATATGCAATGCTAAATATTGATAAAATTAGAATGACTTTATTTTGTCTGATTCTTCAGTTAAATATCATTTCTTCTAAATGCTTCAATATATAAAGCTTTGCTTCTGTAATACTTTGTATGCTTAAGTTGTCAGTGAACTTATGTCTTTAAATTCAAAGTTAAAGACTTGTGTCAGATTAATCACATATATAGTGAAGTTACCCGAAATCTAAAAGATAGCATTCAGTGCTAGTTGCTAACAATTTTAAATATTCCAGAAATCTAATTAAAAACTTGTGCACCCCAGTTTTTACTTATAAAAGATTGCTAATTCAATATAAGACTAATTGCATAAACTAATATAATTGTGTAAATTGAATCAATAAAAAGCAAATAATTGTATCACTTCTTTAAGTTACTACCAATAGTTTTGTTATATTTTTTCAAAGTCCAGAGAACAATATTTTTTCTTACTTTACAATTTTTCTTTCCACAAACAAATATGGTTGTTTGCATAAGTTCAATAAGCATTTTTTCTTTTGTAACACTGGATATTTTATCAGGGATCTAACAAATAATATTTCAAAAGAAACTGTTTTAGATAATTAACATTAAATTTAAAGTTAATCTGAGATTCCTTATACAAAAAAGTTCCAGCAAAACTAATTTTAAAAGAACCTATATGGCTAATAACCTCGTTACACTTTATGTACAAATAAGACATATTATGTCTAAATAAATCAACTAATCCTACCATAAGTTTTCATTACCAGAAATAGAAACTGAAAAAAATTATGTTTCAAAAGGAACTGTTACACTTGTTTAAAATTACTTTGTTCATTTTTTTAGTATTATTATTTACTACAATTTAAATGACATCATGAATTCTTTTATGTGAATTTCCAAACATTTTCAGATTTCTTTTCAAATTTTATATAAGATTTCTTTGAGTGCCTGGCTCAAGTTACAGTCCAGAGCAGTCTGTCAGGTTGTCACTAAAGTTCAGAACTACATTAAAAACTCTGAAACCTGACACATAATAAAGTCACAGAAATTAAATTTTATAGTTTAAGTTATGCTGGTGACTGCAGGACTTGTAACTTTTGTACAAAAGGTCATCAGTGACCAAATAAAATTTTCAAAATGTTTATCTGGCTTCACTTAATTTTTCTACGCCCTATAGGAGTGTCTGCCTTCAGTTATTACTTTTAATACACCTTTTGTAATGATTATTATCCACTAAATTTTCATCTATGTCCTTTTACCTGCCAGGTTAAATCTGTTTCTTGCAGAATACAGCCATCTCATGCCCACACAATCATCATGCAAGGATTCCAGACGGTGCCTGCAAATTATGCTACTTCTGAAACTGATCTGAAAGCTTTAGATCAGACAGGGAGAGATTTTTGATCTCTGGTTAGGCAGGACTACACCCACTGGCAGCTCTAAAGAAGATACAGGAAACGGACCTTCACCCCTCTGTATCCCATATGATAATTGAATTTAAAATCTCTAAGGAGGAATAATTAAGGCATGGTAGCTAGCACAGGTTAGACACAAATAAATTTCCCCCAGGTTGATTTTGAAAGGCATTCAGACATTTATAAGGTTGCATTTTACTGCAGACAGATGGTAGCCCACCCCACTCCCTAAGTAAATCCAAAGAAAACTCCATAAGATGAATACTAGAACAGCCCAGCTTTTCAATTTAATGATCTCTGGTAATCTTTCAAAGACAGTAGTAAACTAAAAACAGGTGTTTGGTATTGCATTGCTTAAACAGTCCCCAAAGTGGGATTAATTTAAGTTCTTTTGAAATGATTTATGGTAGACTTTTTTCCAAAATTTCTGAAGGAAGTGTGGTCACAGACATAAGACATCAGTTACTCATAAGAAAGTATGTTTTCCACTTGGGACAAATTTTAATCATGGTTTTGAATCTTACTTCTCTTAGAAAATTTCTGAACAATGGAAAACCTAGACATTTCTTCCAACCACCTTCTGGTGCTGCTGAAGGACTAAAGAGAGGGAGG
The DNA here is from genome assembly GCF_000164805.1 of Carlito syrichta. Classification (NCBI taxonomy): domain Eukaryota; kingdom Metazoa; phylum Chordata; class Mammalia; order Primates; family Tarsiidae; genus Carlito; species Carlito syrichta. The sequence goes on from NW_007251893.1 coordinate 865,423, forward strand.
ACCTGACCAACAGCAGTGCAAAAAGTGAAAGGGAACCTATGATGTTCTACTAGTCACTCATACTGCCTTCAATCTTGTGTGCATTGAGCCTCAGATATACCACTCTTGAGTGAAGCTGTATATGCCTGACCAGAAAGACCCTGTTCCTAGACCAGAGAGATAGTTTCAGAGGACAGTAGAGCAGTCGCAGTACTTAAAACTGATATTTAAGCAAACAAAATGATTCTTACTACTCCATTACCTTATGTCATAACTACCAATGGATGTCTGTATTTACAGTGGAACTATTCCTATGCTAGTGCATTCAATTCTTGATATTTTTGGATTTATGGGCAATTTCTGGTCTCAGGAGTCTCTGAACTTTCTTCATGGTTCTCACACCTCCAGGGAACTGACTAGAAGCAGTTAAATCTGTACATTCGAGAATTAAGAGTGGGAAGTCAGACAGCTAATAGTGATGACCTAACAAGAATTAATTTGCAGTGATGGTCCTTAAGAAAACTATAGGTGAACCAGGCCGTGATTTCACATTTTTAAGTCAATCTATCATAAGAGATAATATACTAAATTTTAACCATTATGATCAGCATAAGTCTGAAGTCCCATGTCTCAATTATTAAACCATGGAAGACTTCCATCAGGTTTATGATGGAATAATATGGTTTACCTCTGAATATGAAACACTAAACACACCAGGACGTTGTAGTTAGAACATAAAATCACTCAAGGCAACACCTTTTGAATACAAACTGACACATGGACTGGGTCCCTTTAAAAAACAATGTCAGAATGTTATTGTCCTTAAGGACAGCAATTTGTTAGGCAGCGATTGGATTCAGAGGTCAGGGGTATACTGGTGAGTTGCCACTGGGACTTGGTGGATCTGTGGTACTAATTTATGGACTTTGATTCTCCCCAGATGGATTGACAGATGCACTCTGGGCTTTCCATGTGCCTAAGGACAGAAATGTAGCACTCTGCAAAAAGTGAGCATAGCCAACTTGCCCTATCTGCACAATCAATGGACTAGATCTGTTTTTAAATGGTATGGTTATGTCCCTAATTTCTTGTTAACCCAATATAGGGCTGAAAAATGTATTCCTCCATATCGAAGCCTTAGCAAAATTCACACAATAAACCTTGAACAAAAACAAAAAATACTGAAGTGACTCTAATTTGCAAGGCAGTGCGGCAGAACTGAATGTCTTTATATATTCTTACCATGTCTCAAAGAGGTAACCATTAACCATACAGAGTTTTGTACTTTTATCCCAGATGATTCAGGGCACCATTCCAAGTGAAAACCAGCGTTAATGCTACAGGCAATGCAGAGCTGACACCGAGGGGCTTGCAAATGTCACTGAATTGTTTTCCAACAGGTTGTCTTGGCTCCCATCAAGGTTACAGGGCATTCTTTCTGGCATAAGGAAGTTCTTTCTAGCAATGTTTATAATAGTGGTATTAATATACTTAACTGTTATACTTTGTACCTGGTGCATTGTTAAAATTATTGTCCTCATAACTAAGTCTATAAAGCATAAAAGCCAGCTGAAGGAAAAAGCCATGTGAACGTTTATGTTGAAGCAGCATGACAGAGATACTTTCATGATGGATATCAGTTTCAACTGACAGTGGGGAAATGATACAGAGACCCACTAATATCTGTTCATAATGTCACAGCCCCTGGAGAAGGGCATAGCAAGGAATCAAACATTCCAATACATTCCTGAACAACATTCCTGAAGGCTAATAAAAGGTGTGTTTTTCATTATCTCCTATGCAGTACTAGTTAGTACCGTCAGGGAATCCTTGACTTCCTTATAGACTATGCCCAATCAACTGAAAGATGCAAATTCACATTTACTCCTTTTTTCTGAGTGGTTATAAATTTGAATTATATAATATCCGTGTAATCATAATTCTTGTTATTTGTATAACTTTTTATCAATGTAATTATTCATTTTGTGACTTGTATAACTTACATAATGTATGATGTCTTAGGTCTTGTAAACTCTCTTTACTCTATGGAAAACTTGATTAATGCTTCTGCCAGACCCTACTGATAACACTTATAAGATACCTGACACCAGGATGTCTGGCCGGAAAATGTCACATCCATAAATGAGACTGAACCCCAAGTTCTCCAAAATGCTCTGCTTGTCACGTGGCTAATGTACAGGTACTAACAACTCTGGACTTATAAAAATGATCTGTAAAAGCCTGGAGTGTGAGCAGAACCACTTAAAAATAATCTGAAGTTCAGCTCTACTTCTTGGTTTCAAACTCAGAGTATAATATTTCTGTCAGTTCTCTACCCCTTGATTTATCAGTACCAAGGGTGAGTAGTTGAATATTACTTGAAACATAACACACTGGAGAACCCATAATGGAGAAAGGCAAGTCACTGGGGCACAAATTGTGGAAGAGGACCAGGGATAACCATTAGAGAGGAAAGTCAGTCATCAGAACACACATCACTAAGGAAAACAAGACTCTGGGTCACCAGTCACAGAGAATAGCTGGTCACTAGTACATTAACTATGGATGAGGACCATCACTGTGACACAGATTATAGTTGATGGTCAATTATTGAGGCAGCCATCACAGAAAAGAGCAAGTCACTAGAACATTATGCCCTTAACATCAGAGGTTCATTATATAACTGGGACATTATATCCTTAACCATAGGAGTGCCAGACAGTAAGGCACATAATATAGAGGACAGTCAGTCACTGGGGCACCAGTCACAGAAGAAGGCTAGTCACTGGGCATCCATCAGGGAGGAGAAATAGTACTGACACAACTGTCACAGAGAAGAGTCAGTGACTGATGCATACATTACAAATGAGGGCCAGTCACTGAAGCAGTCATTACAGAAGAGGGTCAGTCACTAGACACCCATCACAGAAAAGGCAAAAATCACTGTGCTATGCATCACATAGGAGGGATAGTCACTGGAGCACTCATTGCAGAGGAGACAGAGTCACTGAGGCACTTATGACAGAGGGCCAATCACTGGGAATCCAATCACAGAAAAGGGCCAGTCTCTAGGTTCTCCATCAAAGACGTATCAAATTCACTGTATTACTTATCTTAGAGGTGGTTTAGTCACTAGGGCACCCATGGCAGAGAAGGTGTAGTCACTGAGGCAACTATCACAGAGAATGCTGAGTCACTGATGCTCCCATCACAAAGGAGAGCAGGTCATTGGAGCACTCACTAGAAGGAGACCTGGTCACTTGGGTACCCATCATAAAGGAGGCATAGTCACTTAGGAATTCATCAGATGGGTCAGCCAGTCACTGAGGCACCCATCTCAGACTAGGACCAATGATTGAAGCCCCCATCACAGAGGAGGGCCATACCCTGAAGTATCCAACTCAGAGGAGGTCCAGTCAATGCGGGAACCCATGAGAAGATGGTCCTGTCACTGGGGCACTGATCACTGGAACATGGATTACAGAGGAAAGGCACCCACCGGAGCACATGTCAAAGAGGATGGATAGTCAATAAGTCACCAAGCACAAAGGAGGAAAGTACTGAGGCACCCATGACAGAGGAAAGCCCAACACCGGGACATTCTTCATAGAAGAAAAAAGTAGTAGTGGCTCCAGAGAAGAGTGCTCATACTGGGACAATCTTCACAGAAGAGGGTCAGCAAATGGGGCATCCATCACAGAAAAAGGTCACTCACCCATCACAGAGGAGGACTAGTCACTAGGCATCCATTGTGGAAGAGGGCCTGTAAAAGGGGCAACAATCACCAAGAAGGCACAGTCACTAGGGTATCCATAAAGTAGAAGGTCTAATCATTGTGGTACAGATTATGTAAGAGAACCAATCACTGGGGCAGCAATCACAGATGAAAGCTGGTCACTGGGCACACATCACAGAGGAGGATCAGTCACTGGAGCATTTTTTATACAAGAGGGCTAGTCACTAACTGTGGCTTCCATCATCAAGGAGGGCCAGTTACCAGGAAAGCCATTATAGAGGAGGCCCTGACACTGAGGCATCTAACACACAGCAGAGTGTTAGACACTGCAACACCCATAACAAAGGAGGTCAAGTCACTGTAGCACCCATAAAAGAAGTCTAGTAACGGACCTCAATTATGCAATAGGCCCAGATACTAGAACACCCATTGCGGAAGAAGGTTATTCACGGAGGCACCCAATTGGAGAAGATACAATCACTGGGGGACCAAACACGGAGGAAGTCCAGTCAATGGAGCACATATTATGGAGGAGGCTCAGTCACTGGGACACCAATCACAGAGGAGAGTCAATCACTGGGGCACACATCACAGAGGAGGGCTAATCAATGAGACTCTCAATTTGGAGGAGGGCCAGTCACTGAAGCAAGAATAACAGAAGAGTTTCAACCAATGGAGCACACACTATGGAGAAGGAACATTCAGTGAGACACCCATCACAGAGGAGAGCCACTCACTGGGACATTCATTATGGAGCAGTACCAGAGAAGAGATACACATTAGATAGGACTATTCACTAGAGTACACATTTTGACAAGGTCCAGTTACTAGGACACCCATCATGGAAGGGGGCTATCACAGTGACACACATTTCAGAGGTTGTTCAATCATTGAGAGCACCAATCAAAGAGGAGGCACAACATCTGGGGCTAACATTATGAAGACACTATGACCCAGCGTAGAAGAGGGTTAGTCCCTGAGGCATTCATTTTATATGAAGACCAGTCACTTGTACACCATTCACAAAGGAGGACCAGTCACTGGGTCACATATTATGGAGGAGGCTTAGAATTTGGAACACATACCACAAAGAACATCCAGTCACTGGGCACCTAATATGGAGAAGGTCTAATAAAAGAGATACCCTTGCCGGGCTCAGTGGCTCAGTGGCTCAGCATGTAATCCCGTGCCTTTGGGAGGCCGAGATGAGTGGATTGCCTGAACCTGCGGGTTTGAGACCCGCCTGGGCAGCGAGACCTCATCTCTACTATAAATCAAAAACCAGCCGGGCGTGGTAGTGCATGCCTGTAATTCCGGCTACTCGGAAGGCTGAGGTGGAAGGATTGCTGGAGCCCAGCAGGCAAGGCTGCAGTGGCCAGGAGCGGCCACTGCACTACAGTCTGAGTGACAGAGTGAGACTCCAATTCAAAAAATAAAAATAAAAAAATAAGAAATAAAAGGGATACCCATCACAGAGGAGGGCTAGTTACTAGGGCAATTAGTATGGAAGAGGACCAGTCACTGCATCACCAATAACAGAAATTACAGTCATTGGTGCACCCACAATGGAAGAGGGAAAGTAAGTGGGACACCCATCAGAGAGGAGGGCTAGACACTGGGGCAACCATAATGAAGGAGGGCCAGTCACTGGGGCACCAAGAACAGAGGATGCACAGTCATGTGTTAACATATAATGGAGGAAGACCAGTCACTGGGGCACCCATAATGGAGGAGGTAAAATCACTGGGGCACACATTAAGATGGAGGCCCTATCATCGTGGCAACCATCACAAAGTAGAACCCATCATAGGGGCAACCGCCACAGATGAGAGGCAAACAGTGGGGCGACCAATACAGAGGAAGAACATTCAGTAGGGCATTAATTATGGATGAAGGACAGTCACTGATGCATGGATGACAGTGCGTTACTAGCTACTGGGTCACCAAAGGACAGTCAGTCACCAGAGCACGCATAATAGAGAAGTGCAGTCACTGGGGCATATTTTATAGAGGAGGGCCTGGCACTAAGGCACACACCACAGCAGAAGGCAACTCACTGGAACACCCATCAGAGATGAAATCCAGTTCTGGGACAACAATCACAGAAAACCAGTCACTGGGAAATCTATCACAGGAGAATCAGTTCCTGGGGAACCCATCGCAAAGGAAAGTCTACCTTTAAGTCACACATCTCAGAGGAGGTTCCATCAGTGAGGTACACATTACAGAGTAGTTTCATCACTTGGGTGCAAAACACAGAAGAGTCCCTGAAAATGAAGAATTCATCATAGAGGAGTCAGAATCTCTGTAATACACACCACAGAAGAGAGCTTGGCACTGGAAAAAAATAACAGAGAAGACCCAGTCACTGAGATAGCTATTAGAAGGAGGGGACATTGATATCAGAAGAGGACCAGTCACTGGGACAGCCATCACTAAGGTGACCATCACAGAGAAGGGACAGTTACTCTGGCACCCTTCAGAGGGTGTCCAGAGACAAAGGCATGGATAATAGAGGAGGACTAATCACTGAGACATCCACCACTGAGTATATCCTGTCCTTATGGCACCTATTAAAGAGGAGGGCCAGTCATGGGGAAATCAGATCTGGAGAAGGGACAGTCACTGTGATTCCCCTTAGAAAAGAAGTCCTGTCACTGGAGCACAAATGAAACAGTAGAACCAGTCACAGTGATACCAATTTCAAAGGAGGGCTTGACACTGGAACCCCTTTATGGAGGAGGTCTGATCACTGTGACACCCATTATGCAGAAGACTCAGTCACGATGAAACCCATCACAAAGAAGGGATAGTCAATGGTGAACCAATAAGAGAGGAGGTCCAGTAAGTGGGACACCCATCACGGAGAAGGGTTTGCCACTGAGACAACAATTATGGAGGAGGGCCAGTCACTGGAAACCAGTCACAGAGGAGGTAGAGTCTCTAGGGAATCCATAATGTAAGAGGGTGCACCAATAGGGAGGAGGCCCATTCACTGAGGCACTTATCACAGAGGAAGCCCAAACACCAGGGAACACATCAAAGAAAAGGGCTAGTCACTCGGGTACCAATGTTGGAGAAGAGAAGTCAGAGTCACTCAGCACAGAGGTGGGGGCTAGTCACTTGGGCAACAATTTTGGAGAAATTGTCACTGGGACTACCATTCACAGATGAGGGAAAGTTACTGGGGTACCTATCACACTGGTGGGACCGAATTTAAGGCACCCATCACAGAGAAGGGACGGTCACTGTAGCAGCTATTCCAGATGAGTGTCAGTCACAAAGGGATGAATAACAGTGGGAAGCTAGTCACTGGGACACCCATCACAGATGGCCTATGCTTATGACACACAACAAAAAGGATACCCGTGACGGGGAAACAAATCACACACCAGGATGAGTCAGGGTGACACACACCATAAAGAGAGCTAGTCTCTGGGGGCACTTATTATGGAGACGAGTCAGTTACTGTGACACTCATTACAGACGTGGGCAAGTCACTGTTTGACCAACTATAGAAGAGGTAAAGTCATTGTAATAAGTATCACAGATTAGGGCCAGTCACCGAGGCACCCATCACACAGGAGTGCCAGTAACCAAAGGCACACATACCAGAGGAGGATAGTCACTGGGGCATCCATCACAGAAGAAGGGGAATCACTTGTGCACCTATAACTGAGGGGTCCAGTAACTGTGACACAAATTACAGAGGAGGGACAGTTTGGGGAAATCACTCACAGAGGAGGGATATTCACTGGGACCCCCACACTGAGTCAAGTGATTCATTATGACCCTGATAACATAGGAGGGCCTGTCACTGGGACTTCTCTTATGGAGGAAGACTAGTCACTGCATCAACTACCAAAGAAGAGGACCAGTCACTGAGTCACCCACAATTAAAAGGGCCAGGCAATGAAATACTCATAACAAAGGAGGTCTTTACACTAAGGTATCCAAAATGGAGAAGGCTGAGTTACTGGGAAGCCCATTACAGAGGAGGGCAAGTCAGTTGATCAACCACTATGGAGGAAGGACAGACACTGGGGCACAAATCGCTGAGAAGGAACAGTAATGAGATACCCATAATGACTTAGAAGTTAAGCACTTTGGCAACCATTATGGAGGAGGGCTAGTCATTTATGAACCAATCATAGACGAGGCCCAGTCACTGCTGAAACCATTATGTAGGAGCTCAGTCACTGGGGCAGCATGGAGGAAACTAGTCACTAGAGGACCCATCACTGAGGAAGATGACACTAGGACATTTTACACTGAAGACAGTCAGTCACTGGTGCTCAAATCATAAAGGAGGGCTAATCACTGGAATATCAATTATGGAGGAAGCCCAGTTACTGAAACACCCATTAGAAGTGGGGAAATCACTGGGGCACAAAATTTGGAGGAGGTTCAATCACTAGGGCACCCATCACTGAGGAGGACAATTCAATGGAGCAGTTGTTATGGAGGAGGCCCAGAAACTGGGCACACATTGCAGAGGAGGTCTAGTCAGTGGAGCAACCATTTTGGAGAACTAGCTACTAGAATAAACTTCATAGAAGAGGGCTAGTCAATGTGGCACCCATCACCAAAGATGGTCAATCAGTGGGGCGACAATCACAGTAGAGTCCCAGTCACTGGGCACCAATCATGGAGAAGGTATAGTAAATACGGGACGCTTAATGGAGCAGGACAATTTACTAGGGCACCAGAATGGAAAAAAAGTCCAGTCACTTATCACCAATCAAAGAGGAATGAAGGTCACTGTTGCACCAATTACAGAGGAGGATGAGTCACTGAGACACCAATTTTGAAGGAAGACTTGTCACTGCTCATCAAATAGAGGTGGGAAAGTCACAGAGCACCGATTTTGGAGAAGAGTTATTCACTGGGACAATCAGCACAGACGAGTACCCATCACAAGGGCTCTCATCACATAGGAAGGAAAATCATTATGGCTCACATCACAGAGAAGGGTCAGTCACAGGGGCATAAATCACAAAGCAAGATCAGTGGCTGTGGCACCCTTCACACAAAAGGGTTAGTCTCAAAGACACACATAATAGAAAAGGACTAGTCACTAGAACACCATCACAGATGAAGGCATATTATTATGGCATCCATCATAGAGAAGAGCCGTCAATGCAGAACCAGTCTTAGAGGGAGGAAGACCTGCCACAGAGACACCCATCACAGAGGAGGGATTGTCACTGGGTTACCCATCACACATGAGAGCTAGTCACTATGACACCCATCACAAGGGAGGGTAAGCACTGGGACAATGCTTGTGGAGGAGTGCCAGTCACTGGGGAACCAATCACAGATGAGGCCCAGTCACTGGGCCACCCATAATGGAGGAGGGTCAGTTACTGAGGAAATCATTAAGGAGGAGTCCGTGCAAACATCATAGAGGAGTGTCAGTCATTATGATTCCCATCACAGAGGAAATTTAGAAACTTGGTCACCCACCAAAGAGGAGGGCAAGTCACTGGGGCACACCTTTTGAAAGAGGGAATCCCTGGGACACTCATCCCAGATATGGGCTAGTCATTGTGACACCTGTCACAAAGGAGGGCTAGTCAGTGTTGCATCCAACTTAGAGGAGGGTCAGTCACTGGTTCACCAATCACAGATGAAATCCAGTCATTTGAGCCCATATGATGGAGGAGGCTCAGTCACCGGACACCCATCACAGAGGAGAACCAGTCATTGGGAACTCGTTATGGAGAAGTCCCAGATAATTAGGCATCCTTCACATAGGATGGATAGTCTCTTGGGCACCAATGACGGAGGGATTCCTGTCTCTGAGGAACATATGATGAAGGAAGGCCAGCCATGGGGGCATTCATCACATAGGAAGTCTACTCATTGGGACACTGGTCAGAGAGGCGAGTCAGTCACCAGTGTGCCCATCGAAAGGGAGAGTAAGTCAATGAGTCACACATCACAGATGCAGACCAGTCACTGAGGCATTCATCATAGAAAAGGTCAGTCACTGGGGCCCACATTAGGAGTGACTAAGTCAAATTGGTTTCTATCATTGGGAAGGGCAAGTAACTGGGGAAGCCATGACAGAGGAGACTAAATCAGTGTGTCTTCCATCACAGAGAAGGATAAGTCACTAGGCCAGTTTTCACAGAGAAGGGCCAGTCAATGGTGCAATCATTGTAGAGGATACCAATTTACAGGGACATCTATCACATATAAGAGATAGTCACTGGAACACCCATCAACCAAGAGTTATTTGCTGTGATTGGGTTAGTCAGAGGGTCACCAAATTTGCAGGACACCCAGTAACCAGAACACTCTTTGCAGAGGTTAGCTATTCACTAAGCACACAATTTGGAGGGGGCCAGTCACTGGGGCACGAATAACAGTGGAGGTTTGGCCCATTCAACAAAGAACCTATAATTTCTCAGGCTCAGTCACTGGGACACTCACCATGGAGGATGGCCAGTCACTGACGCATCCTTTATGTAGGTATCCAAGAAACTGGAGCACACATCACAGAGGAGGGCCAATCACTAAGGCACTAGTGGCAGTGCCAGTCACTGGAGCACACATTATAGAGAAGAGCCATTCAAAGGGGCAAGCATCACAGAAGAAGTGTACTAACTAGAGCACAAATCAGACAGGAGAGTCAGTTACTGGGACAGTAATCACAAAATAGACCTAGTCACTGGGGTACCCATCACAGAGAACCAGTCACTGGGCATCCATCATAAAGGAGAGCTAATCAAAGAGGCACACATTAAAGATGAGGTGCCATTAACTTAAGAACCTGTTAGAGAAGAGTGCCAGTCACTGGGGCATCCATTAGAAGGGGCCCAGTCAATGGGACTCTGATCACAGAGGAGGGTCAGCAACTGGGGAACTGATCAGGGGGAAGGTAAAATCAAATGAAATCCATCACAGAGGAGGTAACTGGGGCAACCATAATGGAAGAGCGTTTGTCACTGTGCAGCCCATCATATAGGAGAGTTAGTTATTGGGGCAAAAATTATGGTGATAGGCTAGTAACCTAGACATCCATACAGAGGAAGGTCCATCACTTATGTGCCTATCACACACGAGGTTCATTCATGAGGACACCCATCACAAACAAAGGTTAGTCACTGGGGCACCTATTACACTGGTGGCCAAGTAAGTGGAACACCCATCACAGAGGAGGGCTGGCACCTGGGATAACCATTATGAAGAAGAACCAGTTACTGGGGCACCAATTGAAGAGGAGGTCTAGTCAATGGCAAACCCAAAATGAAAGAGGGCCAGTCCCTGAATCACACATTGTGGAGGAGGTTATGCCACTGCGAAAAATATCACAGAGAAGAAACTGTCACAGAAGCACTCAACACAGTGGAAGCCAAGTTCATGGAGCACCTATTAAGGAGGAGGACTAATCACTGGGACACCCATCACAGAGAATGGCCAATTGTGGAGGCACCCATTATCAAGGAGGCTCAGATCTTGGGGCACTTATCACATATGTGGGATAGTCACTGGGGTATCCTTTTTGGAGGAGTCGTGATTACTAGGACATTCATCACAAAAGAGGGATAGTCACTGGGGTACCCATCACGGAGTATGGCCAGTCTTGGGGAGCAAATCACAGGGGAGGCCCAGTCACAGGATCACACATTATGGAGGAGAACCAGTCACAGAGAAGCATATCACACTTGAGGGCTACTCCCAGGTACACTGATCACAAAGGAGGGCTAGTCACTTGGGTACCCATTATTGAGGAAGCCCAGTAAGTAGTATATGAATCTCAGAGGAGTACCTGTCAGTGGAATAGCCATTATGGAGATGTCTCAGTCACCAGGGCACTAATAAAAGAGGAAGCCCAGTCACTGGAGCACCTGTAATGGAGGAAGGCCAGTCACTGGCCGACCCTTTATGGAGGCAGCACAGTCACAGGGTAAACATCACAAAAGGCAGCCTGTCAATGGGGCACTCATCACAGAGGAAGGCTGGTCACTAGAGCATTTATTATGTAGAGTGCCAGTCATAGGGAAACTGATTACAGTGGAGGGGCACAGAGGCATCCATTACAAAGGAGGACCAGTCACTAGTGTATCTATTATTAATGAGGGCCAGTCTCAAGGGTACCGATCACAGAAGAGGGCCAGTCACTGTTGTATGCATCACAAGTGATAGCCAGTCACTGAGGCACCTATTACAGAGACTGGAAGATATGTGGTTACCCCTCACAGAGGAGGGATAGTCACAGGACACTCTCACAGAAGAAAGCTACTGACTGTGGCACTGATAACAGAGGTCTCAATGCCATAATGAGACATTCAATATGGAGGAGAGTCAGTGACTGAGACACCCATCACCAAGAATGACCAGTCACTGGAGCTCGGTCACTGAGATGGGATATTCACTGGGACACCCATTACAAAGAAAGACTTCTCTGGGGCACGAATTACAGAAAAGTCCCAGTAAGTAAGACACTCATCACAGAGGAAAGCCAGTCGCTGACCAAAAATCACAGCACATACCCTGACACTGGGCACCTATAACGAAGAAGAGCCAATCACTGGCACACCAATATGTAGGAAGTCCAGTCAATGGGGCATAGATCACATCGAAGACCAGTTACAGTGCACCCAGTATAGATGAAGTTAAATCACTGAATCACCCATTTTGTAGCAGTGCCAGTCAGTGGAGACCCATCACAGAGGTGGACTAGTCATCAGGACGCCAATTATGGAGGAGTGCCAATCATTTGGACAACCATCACAGATGAAGACCAGTCATTGGGGCACCCATCACACAGGAGAATCAGACACTAGGGTACCCATCACAAGGCAGGAGCAGTCACTATGTATTGGGAGCCAACACCTTGGAGAAACAAACTATGGAGCACCTGATTACAAGAAGTATGCTGGTTGAGAGAAAAGCTCTGGCATACAGCAACCATGTTGGATGAATAAAGCCCCATGGATCCTGTTTAATAAACTTCTTGTTCTTTTGCCTATGCATGCTCACAATTGTAATACAATGTGCTGACTGGTTACAAATTTTCTATTAATGTTATAACTCAGATATGCTATATACTACAAATTTCATTGGAAAAACTTAAACAGTAAAGATTATTCTTAGGAAACTTTAAGTTTCGTTTAAGCTTTTAAGTTTCCTTTTCCCAAAAGTTAACTTTAACCTCTTGTTCCTGAAAGCTAATTTTGAAACTCTTTGATAAGTGTACTGAAACTCTCTTAATTATATTGTTTTTGCTTCCAGTGAAACTAGACTTGTAGAACAGAAAAACGAGTTACACTGAAACTCCCTTGTCATGGTTTCTGCCTTAGGTCAAGCTGATCAGCAAGCTACTATGGCAACTGGGTTCTTTACACGTAGCCATGTACCAAAACACTAGAAAGTAAGATTTAAGTTTTAGGTTAAAAGCCATAGCTTTATTAAGTTTAAGATAGAATAAGAATAAATTCATAGTTTTGTAACAATAAAAATCATACATTAATGATAGATATATATCTATGCTAGTTTAGATTTAAGTTAATAACATAAGTATAAGATATATAGTGTTAAAGTTTTATCATTAGGCAAAATATAATTGTTAAATTTAGATATGACTCATATAAGTCATAAGATTATATAATTTAAGCTTAGGTTTTGAATTGATTATTATAGAATCATAATAGATTAATAAAAGGAATATAGATCATTAAGTCATTCAAGTAAATTTATAAATAAGTTTATTATAAAATAATCTAAGATCCAAACTAATATAGAATCAACCAGAATTTTTATGCTTGGAGCCTGTTTTCTAATATACTTGTGTGTGGATAATAAAGGTTCCCGTACACGGCTGTATTGGAAGATAGGTTTTAAGTTTAAGTGCAAATGTAGAATATAATAATAATAGTGTTGTATACTTTTACTAAATAAGAAATAAGTTTAAATAAGTTTATAGTTTTATAATAATGATTAGTCTATAAAATATAAATTTATAAATTAAATTTAATATAGTAATAAGTTTAATCATTTAGACATAAAAAATTATTATAAAGCTTATATAGTAATAATAAATTAAGTTTTAAATAACATTAGACTAGTAAAAAATGTTTTAATCATAAATTAAGGAAAATTACTAAACACAAATAGTCCACTTAATATTATAAGAACAGCTTATAAAACTATTGATTAAATTGTGTACTTGTTACATTATTGTCAGTATGTCATGCACCATGGAATCTTAATTGTTTGCCTGGAACTTACAAGTCTTGTGATGCATATTTTTGTAAAACACGTCACGCGCTATAGACTTTATACACCCTCAGCAAATAATTGTCATGCTGCTGGAGGTTATAGAAAATGGTATATAAGCTGGCAAAAGTTTGAATAAAATCAGAACAGTCCTGATCAGACTGAACCCAGAAGAACTGCCTCCAAGTTGTTTCTTCTTTGCTGTTCCTGATTACCCAATTCAGGCCAAAACCCCTCGGTTGGAGCCGGTCTCCGACAACGATGGAACCTACCACAAAGGTAGGATGGTATCAGAGGCATGAATCACGGAGGAGGGCTAGTTTTTGGGAATCTCATCTTAAAAATTGGCTTGTTAGTCTGGTATACAATCACTGGAGCACAAATAATAGAGAAGTGAGTCTCGAGGACACCTATTACAGAGGAAGGCCAGTCACTGGGCACCCATCACAATGGAGGTCTAGTTACTGGGGCACCTATTTTAGAAAAGACCCAGTTACTTGGAAATCCATCACAGAAGGGGACTAGTCACTGCAGCACGCTTCATATATGAAGGTCAGTCACTGGGGCACCAATCAAAGGAAAGGCATAGTCACTGGACTGCCCATTATGGAGGAGACCCATTCACTGGGATTTCCATCACAAAGGAGGACCAGTCAGTGGGGCACTCATTTTGGTGGAGGGTCTCTCACTGTGCACCAGTCACAGAGGAGGCACAGTCACAGGGTCACCAATTATGGAGAAAGATCTGTCACTAGGGCTCCAATATGGGGAACAGCAAGTCACTGAGTCATGAATCACAGAGAAAGGTCAGTCAAAATGACACCCATCACAGAAGGGCGAATGGTTGGGTACCCATTTTTTAGGAGGACCAATCACTGGTCCCCCATCACAAAGGTGGGCTAATCACTAGGGCATTGATTATGGAGGAGGGTCAGTCACTGGGGTACCCATTTCAGATCAGGTCCTGTACTATGGCACCATCACAGAGAAGGGCCAGTCCCAAAGATATACATTGAAGAGACTAGCTTGCCACTGGTGCAACAATTATGGAGAAGAACCAGTTACGAGCACACCCATTATGAAACAGATCTGGTCACTTGGCTTCTATTATTGAGGAATCCCAGTAAGTTATTAACCCATCACAGAAGAGGGCTAGTCACTGGGGAAAAATTATGGAGGAGCACCAGTCACTGAAGTACCAATCACAGAGGACCCCTGGTCATTGTGGTACCAATAATGTAGGAGGCTCAGTAAGTAGGACACATCATAGAGTAGTACTTGTCACTGGGACGTCAATCACAGAGCAGCCATTCACTGTGACATCCATCACAGAGGAGAGAGCTATATATTGGGGCATCCATTACAGAGGAAGGCTCATCATTAGTGTATGCATTATGGATAAGGGTCAGTCACTGTGACGCCAATCACAGAGGAGCTCTGATCACTTGTTCTCTCATCACAAAGGAGAGTCAGTCACTGGGGTACATATTATTGAAGAGGTGCAATCACTAGAGCACTCATCACAGAAGAAAACATTTCATAGGGACACCAGAAAGGAGAGCGATTCATAGGAAAAACATCACGAAAGAAAGCTAGTCACTGGGACACCAATCACAAAGGAGACTCTCACTGTGAAACTTATCACAAAGGAAAGCCAGTCTGTGGCACACATCACAGATGAAGACACGTCACTGATGTACCCATCACAGAGGAGGGCTACTCATAGGGGCACCCACTAAAAGAAGCTTATTGATCCAATCAGAGAGGAGGGCCAGTAACTGAGGCAGCCATCACAGGGGAGGGAAAATTAGTGTCGTGCTCATCACATAAGCTATCAGCCACTGGGACATTTTTCACAGAGTGGGACCAGTCACTGGGACACCCTTTATAAAGGAAGACCAGTAACTAGGGTAATCATCAAAGAGAAGGTCAGTCACAGGGGTACTCATTACAGATGAGGATCAGTCACAGAGGCAACCATACAGACAAGGACAGTCATTGAGGCACCCATCACTGACTAGGCAGTCATTGGAGACAGCATCACAGAGAAGGTTCATTCTCTGAAAAATTCATCACAGAACATGCCCAGTCACTGGTGCACCCATTATGGAGGAAGCCCAGTCACTAGGGCAATGTAATAGAGGAAAATCAGTCACTGGGACACCCTCACAGAGGAAAATCAGTCACGGTGCACCCATAATAGTGCACTGCTAGTCAATAGTGGATCCATTATAAATAAGGACGAGTCACTGAAGAGCCCATCACACAGGAGTCACTCACTAGGCACCTATCACAGAGGAGGACTAAGCACAGAAGCATCCATCACAGAGAAGGGCCAGTCTCCAGGACACCAATCAAGAGGAGCCACAGTCACTGGGGCCACCCACATAGATGAGGTCTTTTCACTTGGGCACATATCACAGAGGAGAACTAATAACTGAAACACCCATACAAAGGAGGCCTACTCACTTGGGCACCTGTAGAAGAAGGGCTAATCACTGGAGCACTGGTCACAAAGAAGAACCATTCACTGGGGTTCCCTTCACAGAGGACTTCCAGTCAGCGCTGTATCTATTGCAGAGGAGGTTTAGTAATAGGGTCACTGATCACAGCAGAAGTCACAGGAACACCCATTATAGTTGAGAGCCTGTCTCAGAGCACGCAATACAGAGGAGGCCAGAAACTTGGGTACCCATTGCAGATGGGGTCCAGTCACATGGGCTTCAATTACAGAGAAAAACTAGTCACTGGAGCACCAATCATAAAGGTGGGCCTGTGAATGGGGCCTCAAAACAGAGGAGAGACAGTAACTGAGACAGCCACCACAGATAAGCGCCAGTCACTGGGACAGCCATCACAGAAGTTCACTGGGGCACCCATCACAGAAGATGACCAGTCACTGGGCACCAAACTCAGAGGAGGAATGGTCACTGGAGCCCCCATGAAAGTTGAGTTTCAGCCATTGGGGTACCAATCACGGAGAAGGCCCAGTCAATGCAACACTCATAATGAAGAAGGCCCTATCACTGAGACACCCATCATAGAGGAGGGCTAATCACTGGAACATCCATCATATTTAAAGGGATATATACTTGGGACATGAATCACAGAGGAAGGACAGTCACGACCACATATTATGAAGAAGGCCAAGTCACTGGGGCAGTCATAAAGAAAGCCCAGTCACTGGGGCATCTGGTACAAATGAGAGCCAATCACTAGAAAACCTAACATACAGGAAGGTCATTTACTGTGGCACCTCCTCCACAATTTGGAGGAGGAACAGTCACTGAAGCATCAATCATGAAGGAATCCCAATATATGAGACACCTATTACAGAGGAGATCCGGTGGGACACACTCCACAGAAGAGGGCCGGTTACTGAGACATCCATTATGAAAAAGGCACAGAAACTAAGGAACCCTTCACAGAGAAAGACAAGTCACTGGTGCACCCATTTTAGAGGAGGCCCAGTTACTAGGGAATACATCAGAGAAGAGGGTCACTGGGCACACATCACAGAGGATGGTCAGTCATTTGGACACCAATCACTGAGAGGCCTAGTCACTGAAGCACCCCAAATGGAGGGACAGAGTCACTGAAACAACAATCACAGAGGAGGGCTTGTCACTCAAGCACCCATCATATATGAAGTCCTGTCATTAGATCACAAGACACAGTGGAGGCACACATTATAGAGGAAGCCCAGTCAATATAATGCCTATTAAAATCAAGGAACAGTCACTAGGACTCCCATTATGGATCAAGACCAGTAAGTGGAACACCCATAAATGAGGAGGGCTAGTCACTTGAGCATCAATTATGGAGGATGGCATGTCACTGGTACACCTACAGAGTAGGCTCATTCACTGGGTCACCCATAATGTAAAAGGACGAGTCACTGAGGTACCCTTATAGAGGAGGTACAGTTACTGAAATCCCCATCACAGAGGAGGGCAGTTCACTATGGTAGCCATAATAAAGGAAGACCAGTAACTTTGGCACCAGTCAAAAGGAGGCCCAGTTACTGGGGCACCCATAATGGAGTTGGCTCAGTCCAGTACTTGTCACTGGGGCAACCGCCACAGAGTAGGCAAAGTCACAGAAGCACCTGTCTCAGAAGAAGGCTAGTCACTGGGGCATCCATTAGGAGGAGACAATCGCTGGGGCACACATCACAGAAAAGGCACTTTTATCCTAACCCAACCCAGAAAAGCCAGTCACTGAGGCAACCAAAACAGAGGTTGGTCAGTCCCTAGACAGCTACCCTATGAGAGGTCAAGTTACCTTGAGCACCCATCAGAGGTGAGGGCTAGTCATTAGGGCACCCATTATGAAGGAAGGTTGGTCACTGGGGCACAAATTGCTGAGTGAGTACAGTCACCAGATCGCCCATAATGAAGGAAGGCTAGTCACTGAGTTACCATTATTTAGGAGACCCTGTTGCTGAGGCAGTGATCAGAGAGGAAACCTAGACAGTGAGCACCCATATCAAAGGAGACCAAATCACTGGATCATCTATCACAAATGAGAATCTGTCACTGGGACACCCATCACAGAGGAGAGTTAGTTACTGGAATACCCATCACAGAGGATGGCCAGTCACTGGGACACCCATCACTGGGGAATACCAGTCACTGGGGCACATATTATAGAGGTGGACCAGGTCACACTTACCCGTGAAAGAAGAAAGCTACTCACTTGGACACCCATTAGAGGGGAGAGATGTTACTAAGACAATCATCATTGATGAGATTTTGTTACTGAGGTACCTATCATAAAGGAAGTACGCTCACAGAGGCACCCATTACAAAGGAAAGGCAGGCACTCGTCTACTCCTCAGGAGAAGGTCCAGTCAATATGTCACCCATCACAGAGGCAAGCTAGTCACTGGGGCACCTTTCAGAGAGGAGGGTCAGTCACTGATGTACCCAGCACATAGTAGACTCAATCACTAGAACACCATTAGAAGGAGGGCCAACCATTCGGACGCTGAACACAGGGGACGGCAAGTCACTGGGTCACCCATTACAAAGGAGGCCAAGTAACTGGGGCACTCCTAACAGAATACAGTTAGTCACTGAGATAGCCAACACAGTGGAGGGTCAGTCACTGCAGTACACATCAGTGATGAAGAACAATCATTGAGGTTCCCATCACAAAGGCGGGTCAATCACTGGGGCACCTATTATGATGAACTCAGTCACTTGAGCTCCAGTGTCAAAAGAAGGCCAGTACCTGGGGCAGTCAACATGCAGGTGGTAAAAAAAAGTGTGGTCCTGATCACAGAAGAGGGTCAGTTACTGGGAAATCTATCACAATAGAGAGGCAGTCACTGGGACACCCATCACAGGAGAGTCATTCACTGGGACATCCATCACAGGGAAGGGGTAGTTACTGGGACGCCAAGTATGGAGAAGGCCCAGTTACTGTAACTCTCATCACAGAGGATAGCTAGTCACTGGGACACCCAATTTAGAAAAGAACCAGACACTGAGGCATGAATCTCGAGTAGGCCCAGTCAATGGAGAAAGTATTCTGGAGGTCAAAATGGGACATCCAACACAGATGAGGGCCAGTCGTGACACCCATTATGGAGGAAGTCCAGAAACTGGAGCTCTCATCAGTGAGAAGAGATTGTCACTGGTGAGCCCATTCTGTGTGAGGCTCAGTCACTAGGACACCTATCATAGAAGAGAGGATATCACTATTGCACCCATTGCAGAGGATGTCAAATCATTGAAGCATCAATGAAAGAAAAGGCCTAGTCACTGAGAAAACCATTACAGAAGGGTCTTTTTACTGGGCCAATCATCATACATGAAGAATAGTCACTGGGTCACAATTCACAGGAGATGTGCAGTTGCTGGAGCACACATTATGTAGGGGGTTTAGTCACTGGGACACACCTCACAAAAGGGAGTCAGTCACTGGGTATCCCATTGCTGAAGGAGGTCCTTCATTGGGGCACCCATCACACAGAAGCGTCGGTGACACAAACACACATTACAAAGAAGGGGTAGTCAATAGAGTACTTATAATTGAGGAGGTCCATTAAATTGAACACCTATCACATAGGAGGGCAAGTTACTGTGGCAACCATTTTGAGAAGCGCCAGTCACTGGAGCACCAATCAAAAAAGAGGCTCAATTCCTGTGGCATCCATAATGGAGGAGGTACAGTCACTAGGGAACCCAATAAAAAGGAAAGTCTGTCACTGTGACACTCATTACAAAGGAGAGACAGAAACTGAGGAACTGATCACAGAGAATGGATAGTTACAAGGGCATTCATTTTTGAGGAGGAAATTTCACTGGGGCACAATCATAGAGGAGGGCCAGTCATTGGGGCATCCATCACAGAAGAGGGCCACAGAGGAGAGCCTGACAATGGAACACCCATCACAGATGAATTCCAGTCACTGGGGTACATATTATAGAGGAGGACCAGACACTTGGGCACCCATCACAGAAAAATGCTATTCATAGGGACACCCATAATGGAGGAGAATCAGTTACTAAAACACCCATTACAGAAGAGGACCATTCACTGGAGCACACATCACAGAAAATGGCCACTGAGACACCCATCACAGAAGAGAGCCAGTCACTGGGCCACACAATAAGAGGGACTTAGTCACTGAGGCTTTCATCACAGAGCAGGGGAAGATAGTGGGGCATCAATCACAGAAAGGAAAAGTCAGTGTGGAGCCCATAACAGAGGATGTCTTGTCACTGGGGTACCTATCAAAAAGGAGACTCAGTCACTGAAACACCTATCATGGAGAAGGGCCCATCACTGAGGCACCCATCTCAAAAGAAGGTCAGAGCTCAGTTTGTCACTGAGACATCTATCACAAAGGAAGGTCAGTCTGTTTGGCACCTATCACAGAGGAGGGCTAAACAGGCACCCATTACCAAAGAAAGCTGGTAACTGCATCACCCATTATGGAGAAGGGCCAATCACTGGGACAATCTTGAAAGAGGTTGGTCAGTCACTAGGGCACAAACCACAGAGAAGGGTTCATCACTGGGCATCAATTTTTGAAGAAGATAAATCACTGGGACTTACAACACAGACGTGGGCTAGTTTCTTGGGCACACCCATTGGAGAATAACCTGTCACTGGCTACCAATTATGAAGGAATTTCAGCCAATGGAGCACCTATTATGGAGGAGGCAGAATCACTGTGATAAACATCATAGAAGTAACCATAGTGGTGGAGGCCCAGAAACTGGGACACTCATTACAGAAGAAGAATCGTAAGAGGGATACTCATTTTGGAGGAGTTGTGTTTGCTAGGACACCCATCAGAGAAGAGGGCTAGTCACTGGAGTCACTGCAGCACCTAAAATGGAGGCTCAGTCACTGAGATACTCATCACAGATGGAGGAAAGTCACTGGAGCAATCATCATATATGAAGGAAATCCTATCACTGGGGCACCAATCACAAAGGGGCACAGTCACTGTGGCACACATTATAGAGGTGATCCTGTCACTGGGATAACCATCACAAAGAAGGGACAGTCACTAGGGCACCCATTATGGTGGAGGTCCAGTAAGTCTGACACCCACTACAGAAGAGGATTAGTTAGTGGGGCAACCATTAAGAAAGAAGGAGATCAGTGGGGCACCAAACACAGAAGGTTTCATCTCACTGTGGCACCCAAAATGGAGTATGGCCAGTCATTGGCACAACCATTATAAAGGATGTTCAAATACTGGGATGCCGATCACAGAGGAGAGTATTCACTAGGGCACCCATTACAGAGGAGGGCCACTCATCCGGGCACAAATTACCAGTGAAATATTCACTGGGACACCCAAAATGGAGGAGGGATAGTCCCTCAGGCACAATTACGTGGAAGACCCAATCACCTGGGATGCGATCCACAGAGGAAAGTGAATCACTGTGAAAAAAGAGACTCTCTAATTCTCTGTCTGTCCATATTGCCACAGATCATATACAAAGACATGACAAGCGTTCTAATATTTCTGAACATTCCTGAACAATATTCCTGAGAGTCCCCTCTTCTCCTATGCACTACAAATAAAAAATTTCAACAGTACCTTAACTTACTTGAAGACAATGTTCAATAAACTGTGAAATATATTCCTGAGCATGTCCCCAAATGTCTCTTCATCTCCTCTGCATTTTCAGTAAGAAACTTAAGACAATCATTGACTTCCCTGTAGCCTGCACCCAATCTACTGAAAAATGCAAATCTCCAGTTATTCTCTTTTTCTGAGTAGTCATAAGTTTGACTAACACAGTGCCTATGTAATCGTATGTCTTGTGATTTGAATAATTTTGTATCAATGTAATGATAGGTTTTGTGATTTGTATAAATTTTGTGTAATGTGTAATGTTTTAGGACTTGTAGACCTTTACTCTATAGCAAGTTTGATTAATGCTTCTATTAGGCCCACTAATAAAATCTCTAGATACCTCTGATAACTAACACCAGGAAGTCTGGGCTGAAAAAGGTCACTATGATAAAAGCATCTGAAACTCAAGTTCTATACAATGCACTACTGGTCACGTGGCTAAAGTATATGTATCAACATCTCTTGACTTATAAAAATAAACTGTAAAAGCCTGGAGGGTAAAAAGAAATATTTTAGAAAGACCTCAAGTATGACTGCGCTCCCTGAATTTGAACTCATAAATAAATTTATTTCTACCAGTTCCCTGTCCCTTGATTTTTTGATAGGAAAGGGGAAGAGTCAAAAATTTCTTAGACCATAACAACGGGGTACCCAATGAGAGGCTGATAAGCCACTGGGGTATTATTCACAGAGGAATGTCAATCACTGGGGCACCAATTACGGTGGAGGGCCAGTCACTGGGGTTTCCATTATACAGGAGGTTTGCTTAATGGGGCATCTACCACAGAGTAGAACAAGTCACTGGGACACCTATCACAGAGGAGAGCCATTTACAGGACACCAACTTAGAGGAGTGTTAGTCACCTGTAAACCAACTATGGAGGAGGCTCAATTACTGGAATACCCATCACAGAGAAAGAATTGTCACTGGAGCACCCAATTCGGAGGAGAGGTAACACGAATCACAGAGGAATTCCAGTCACTGGAGTAACTATTATGAGGGAGGCCGAATCACTGGAACACCCATCACAGAGAAGGATCAGTCATAGAGGTACCCATCACAGAGGATGTCCACTCAATCTGTTGCACATAACACACAAGGACTGGTCATTGGGACAACCATTAGAAGTATCTCAGTTACCGGATTTCCCATTTCAGAGTAGGGCAAGTAACTGAGGTAGGCATCACAAAGGAGGCAAACTCCATATGGTACCAATCACAGGAGTGACAATCTCTGAGTAATTATTCACAGAGAGGTGCCAATCACAAGGTAAAACTTTATAAAATAGGACCAGTCACCTGGTCATTTATCTCAGAGTACCAATCACAGGAGTGACAATCTCTGAGTAATTATTCACAGAGAGGTGCCAATCACAAGGTAAAACTTTATAAAATAGGACCAGTCACCTGGTCATTTATCTCAGAGTATGGCCAGTCATTGGGACACCAATCATTGATGAGTGCTAGTCACTGGATCACCAAGACAGAGGAGGACCAGATACTGGAACACTCATCAAAGAGGAGTGCTAGTCACTGTGTAGCACCCAATTTAGAAGATAGTCATTCACTGGGGTACCAATCACAGAGGAGACCAAATCAGTGAAACACCTATTATGGAAGGAGCTCAGGCAATGAGACACCCATCAGAGAAGGGGGCCAGTCACTGGGGCAACCATTATAGTGGAGGTCCAGAAGCTGGGCTGTCCATCAAAGAAAAGGGGTGCCCACAGGGGCACCCATTTTTAAAGAGGCCCAGTTACTAGGACACCCATCATTGAGAAAAGCTAGTCACTGTGGCATACATCTCAGGATGGCAACCATATGGGTACCAATTACAGAAGAGAGTCTTTATGACTTCCATAACAGAAAAGGACTAGTCACAGGAGTACATATTATATAAGAAGATCAGTCACTGGGGCACCACCACAAGGTAGGCCCAGTCACTGGGACACCCATCATAAACAAGGGCCAGTAACTGGGGCACCCATTATGGAGTAGATTCAGTAAGTGGGACACCTATCACAGAGGAGGACTAGTCACTTGTGGGAAACATTTTTGAGGAAGACCAGTCACTGGATACCTGTTACAGAAGAGACAGAGTCATTAAGGTACCCATAATTAAGGGTAGGGTGTCATTAGAGGAACAAGTAAGGAGAAGGTCTACTACTGGGCAACAATCATAGAGGGAGAGTAGTCACAGAAACACCTATCACAGAGGAGGCTGAGAAACTGCACCAATTTTGCAAAAGGACTAGTCTCTGTGACACTCATAATGAAGAAATACTTGTCACTGGAGCATCCATCAATGGTTCAAGTGACTGGCTCCCTGATTAAAATGAGAACGGTCACTGAGGCTCCCATCCCAGATAATGGTCAATCACTGGGGCACCCATTATGAAAATGGCTAGTCATTTGGGGCACCAATCACAGAGAAAGACCACTTATTGGATCACGCTTCACAGAGGAGGAATGGTAGCTGGGTCACCCATCACAGAGGAGGGCCAGTAACTGAGGCAGTGATCACAGAAGAAATCCAGAAATAGTAGCACCCATTGCAAAGGAAGTCTAGTCACTGGGATACCCATCAAAGAAGAAGGATAGTCACTGGGGCACACATCACAGAAGAGGCCCAGTCACTAGAGATTGCATCACAGAGGAGAGCTAGTTACCAGGGCACCCATCATAAGGACACCTATCACAGAAGAGGGCCATTCTCTGGGACAATCATTATGGAGGAGGGCTATTCACTGGAACAACCATCACAGAAGGAGTCAGTCATTATGACAATGAATACAGAGGAGGAACAAATACTGGGACACATATCACAAAGGAGGCAGTCACTAAGGAAGACATCAGAGAGGCAGGCAGGTCACTGGGGTAGTCATCATAGAGGAGCCTAGTCACAGGGTCACCCATAGGAGAGAAATGACAGTAACTGGGCAGTCGTCACATAGGAGGTCCAGTGACTGAGACAACAAAACACAGGAGGATCAATCACTGGGGCACCCATTATGAAGGAGATCTAGTCACTGAGGGGCACATCACAAACAAGGGCCAGTCAGTTTGGAATCCATTAATGAGGAGGGCCAGTCACCTGCCCACCTCTTAAGAGGCACTCAATGACTACTGCTCAGATTATTCAGGATGGTCTGCCACTGGAGCAGCCAACAGAGAGAATGCAAAATCAGTGTGGTACCAATCACAGATGAGAACTAGTCACTTGGACACCCATTACAGAGGAAACACAGTGACTGAGTCACCTATCTCATTGTACAACAAGTCACTGAAGGCTCCATCACAGAGGAGGACATCCTATATAATACAATCAATGATGTACACGTTACAGAGAATGGATAGTCACTTGGACACCCATTACAGATGAGATCGAGTCAGTGAGGTACATATCACAGAGGAGGACAAATTTCTGTGGCACCCATCACAGGGTAGGGTGTCACTGAGGTAAACATTATAGATAAGAGAGAGCTACTGGGAAACCCAATTATGGAGGAGAGTCAATCACTGAACTACCCATCACAGAAGAGAGTGAGTCACGGAGGCACTCATTTTGGAGAAGGAATACTCACTGGGACATCCATAACAAATGTAGGCTATTCACTGGGGTACTCATTATGGTGGAAAACTAGTCACTGAGACTTTCATCACAGAAGAGGGCAAGTCATTTCGGCACCCCTTATGGAGGAGGGACAGTCACTGAGGCAGAGGCATTCGTCACAGAGAAGTCAGTTACTGGGACACCCATCACAGCAGAGGGCCAGTCTCTGGGGCACCCAAGAGGAAAAGGGCAATTCACTGCATTAGCCATCACAGAGGAGGATCAGTAAGTGGGGCACCTATCAAAGGAAGCAGAGTTACTAGGGCACCCATCACAGAGAAGGGCTAGCCACTTGGGAATACATCTCAGAGGAAATCCAACTGCTGAGACACCCATCACTGAGGAGGGCCAGTCATAAATGAGGCTCTGTCACTGAAGTATCCATCACAATGGAGAGTTAGTAACTGGAGCACCCAAGACATAAGAGAAAATTCACCTGGACATTCATGATAGAAGAGGACCAGAAACCATGCCACTCATCACAGGAGGGTCAATCACTGGGTCACTGATCATAGATGAAGGCCTACCACTGAGGCACCCATCCTAAATGAGAACCAGTCATTATGACAACGAACACAGAGAAGGTACAATGACATAGGAGGCCCACGAGGTCCAGTCCTCACAGGAGGCTCAGTCATGACAACACCCAACACAAAGGAGGGCCAGTCACAGGGTCAGCCATTCATGAAAAGGACCAGCTATCACAGAGAGGACTCAGCCTCTGGGGTATCCATAATAAAGAAAGGACATTCACTGGGCAGCCATCATAGAGCAGCCCCTGTCACAAGGCCTCCCATCACAGTGGAGGCACAGACAATGGGACACCTATCAAAGGGGATGCCTAGTCACTGTGGCAACCATACCAGAGAAAATCAAGTCACTAAGGCACACATAACAAAGGAGGGTCAGGCACTGGTACACTCATCACAGATTTGGTACAGTCACAGCAACACTGTCACAGAATAGGAATAGTCACTGAGGCATCCCAAACAGTGGAGTACTACTAAGTGTGGCACCCATAACAAGCAGCAAAAATGCAGGAGGGCTGGTCACTGTGGCACCCATTATAGAGGAGACCCAGTCACTGAGCACCAATTACAAAGGAGGGCCTGTAACTGGAGCACCCATCACAGAGGAGTACAAGTCAATGGGCCATCCATGATAGAAATGGGCCAGTCACTGTGGCAGCTATTATGAAGAAAGTTCAATCACTGGGGCAACAATCACAGAGAGAAGCCAGTCACTTAGTCACTCATCTCAGAGGAAAACAAGTCACTGATGTACCTATCTCAGAGGAAGGCTACACACTTTGGCATCCATTAAGAAAGAGGGATAGTGATTGGGTCACCCATCATAGAGGACGGCCAATCACAGAGGCACCAATCACAGAGGAAACACAGTCACTGAAAAAGCTATCACAGAAGAGTGCCAGTCATCGTGGCAACCATAACAGAAGAGACTGATTAACTGGGGCACCCATTAGAAAGAAGGATGTTAAATGGGGTATTGACCACAGAAAAGAACCAGTCACTGGTCCACCCATTACAAAGGAGACCTAGTCCTGGGAAACCAATCACAGAGGAGATATAGCCACTTGGGCATGTATTACAGAGGCGGAACATTCTCTGGCACACCTATCACACAGGAAAGGCAGTCACTGAGGCACCCATTACAGATGTGAGCCAACAAAAGGAGCGACCATTATGAAGAAGTGGCTATCACTGCAGTTCACATCACAGAGGAGGATGAGTACCGGGAGCACCCATTTTGCAAGAGGGTCAGTCACTGGGACATCCATCATAAATGTGGCTAGGTACTGGTGGACTCATTATGGAGGAGGTCTAGTCATTGAGACTACCATCACAGAGGAGAACCAGTCACTTAAGCAATCATTATGAAGAAGGGCCTATCACTGGGGCATCCATCACACAAGATGGCTAATAACTTGAGCACCCATCACAGAATGGAGCCAGTCACTAGGATAACCATCACAGAGGAGGACCAGGGACTGGGGGAGTCATCAAAGAGAGGAGCCCGTCACAGAAGAAGCCAGTCAGAGGGATAGCCCTTACAGTTTAGATTAGTCACCAGAGCACCTATCAAAGTGGAGGCCGATCACTAGGATACCAATCACAGAAGAGGGTGAGTCACTGAATGATCTATTACAGAGGAACGTCTGTTACTGAAAAACTGATCACCTTGTAAAGCTAATGAGGCACCAAACACACAGGAGAGACAGTCACTGAGGCAGCTATCACAGAGAAAGACCAGTCACTGGGAAAGCTATTAAGAAAGAGGTTCAGTCACTGAGGCAACTATCACAGAGACAGGACAATCATGGGGGCAAAACACACATGAAGACTAGTAACTGGGACACCCATTAAAAAGAAGAACTAGTCACTGTGGCACTCATAACAGAGGAGAACGAGTCAATGGAGCACCCATCATAGAGGAGGTCTAGTCACTTCGGCACACATCATACATGAGTGCCAGTCACTGGGCACCAATCACAGAAAAAGGCTACTCACTAATGTACTCATTGAAATGGGGTCCCAGTCACTGGAGCACCCATCAGAGAGGATGGATAGTTACTGAGGACCACATCATAGAAGAGGACTGATCTCTGTTCCACACATCACAGAGAAGGATTAGTCACTGGGGCACCAATCATGAATGACCACCTATTATGGAGGAAGTCCATTCATTCCAACACCCATCCCAGAGGAGAGACAGTCTCTGGGGCATGCTTAGGTACGGGCCAATCAATGGAAGAAGCATCAAAGAAGAGTGCAAGTCACTGGAGTTCCCATGATAGAATAGGACTAGTCACTAGGAAGCCAATTATGGAGGAAGGACAGCCACTGTGGCACTCATCACAGAGTAGTGCTTTCTGTAGGGCACCCCTTATAGAGTAGAGCCAATCAAAAAGACACGAATCACAGATGAAGTGCCATCGCTGGGGTACCCATAACAAAGGAGGACTATTCACTGTGACACCCTTCACAGAGGAGGACAACTCACTACGGCACAAATCTCAGAGTTGAACCAGTCACTGAGAAACCCATCTCAGAGAAAGATCAATCACTTGAGCAACCATTAATAGGAGGGTCAGTTACCAAGGCACCAGTAACAGAGAAGGGCCTGTCATTGAGTCATCAATCACTGAAGAGGGCCAGTCACTGAAGCACCTATCCTGGAGTAGATACAGTCTCCAGGGCACCCTTTAGGAGGAGGAGAAGTCACTGTGGCACCAATCACAGAGTAGGGATAGTCACTGGGCCTCCAAATAGGAGAAAGGCTCATCACTGGGGCACTAGTCACAGAAGTCCATTAAATGGGGCACCCAACACAAATGACACACAATCA
The DNA here is from genome assembly GCF_000164805.1 of Carlito syrichta. NCBI lineage: Eukaryota > Metazoa > Chordata > Mammalia > Primates > Tarsiidae > Carlito > Carlito syrichta. Next base: position 894,451 of record NW_007251893.1, read on the forward strand.
CTCAGGCAATGATAATAGATGAAGACTAGTCACAGGTTCACTCATCTCAGAGGAAAGTCAGACACTGTGGTATATGTCAGTGAGGAGGACCAGTCACTAGAGCAGCCATTGGGGCATAATGGGTGTCCCAGTGATTGGTCTTCCTCTGTGATGGGTTTCACAGGGGAGGACCAGTCACTAGAGCACCCATCACAGAGGAAAGCTAATCATTGGGGAACCCATCAGAGAGAAGTATCAGTCACCAGGGCATTTTTCACAGTGGAGTTTCAGTAACTGGAGTACCTATTATAGAGGAGAACCAATCAAGGGGGCATCTATCACAGAGAAGTGCCAGTCACTGGTACACCAGTCCCAGAGCAAGGACAGTCACGAGGGCACATTTCACAGAGGAGGCCTAGACACTGGTTCACCCTATTTGGAGAAGAGCCCATCAATGTTTCACCAATCACAAAGGAGGTCCGGTCTGTGGGGCACATATTATAAAGAAGGTCGAATCACTGGGACAGGCACCACAGAGAAGGGCCAACCACAGAAGCAACCATTACGTAGGAAACCTAAAAATTCAGGTACACATTACAGAGAATGAATAGTCACAGGGCTACATGTTTTACATGAGACCCACTTGTTAGGACACCCATCACAGAAGAGAACTAGTCACTGGGGCACATATTGCAAGGATGGCCAAATATTGGGCCACCAATAAAGATGAGGCACAGTCAATGATGTATCCATATGGAGGAGGCCCGGTCACCATGATATCAATCACAGAAGACACTAGTCATGTGGGCATCCATTATACATAAAGGCCAGTGTGCAAAAAAATCACAGACGAGGCCCAGCCACTGTTACACACATTATGGGCCAGTCACTGGGGCAAATATTAAAGGTTAGTATCAATCACTTGGACATCTATCACAGAAGAGAGCTAGTCAATGTGACACTCACACAGAGGAAAACCAGTCTCCAGGGCACTTATCACAGAGGAGTGCCAGTCACTTGTCAGACATTAAAAGGAGGCTCAGTCACTGGTGCTTCAATCACAGAGTAGGTACTTTCAATACAGTATTCATGAAAAAAGATGCCCAATCCCTGTGGTACCTATCACAGAGAAGGCCTTGATACTGGGCACCCATAAAAGAGAAGGAAGAGTAACTGAGGCCCTTATCATGGAGGAGGGCCTGTGACAGATGTTCCCTTCCCAGAGGAAGAATTAGTTACTGGGGCACCCATTAAAAGGAAAGCCAGTCAAAGGGGCACTAATCACAGAGGAGGTTCAGTCTCCGATTCATCAATCCCAAAGGAGGTCTTGTAACTGAGGCATCCATCCCAGAGGAGGGACTATCAATGAGATATCCATCCCAGAGGAAGGACAGTCACTGGGGAACCAATTAGAAAGAGGGCAGGTCACTGGGACATGCATCATAGAGGAGAGCCAGACACTGTAGCACTCATAATAGAAGAAAGCTAGTCATTAGTGCACTCATAATGGAGGAGAGTCAGTCATTGTGCCACTGATCACAAAAGAGGGACAGTACTTGAGCACTGAACACAAAGGTTGGCCAGTCACTGAGACACCCATCACAGAAGAGTTATAATCATGAGACACCCATTGTAAAGCAGGGTCAGTCACCGGGACACCCATCAAAGAAAAAGTCTAGTTATTGGGGCACCCATCAGTGAGGACAGACAGTCACTGGGACAAACATCACATAAGGGATACTGTCATTAGGGCACCAGTTACAGATGAGGGCTAATAATGGATACACCAATCACAGAGGAGATATAGTCACTTGGGCACCATCAAAGAAGAGAACCAATCACTGGGACAACCATCATGGAGGAGAGCCAATGAGGTACCAATGATCAGGGATGCTCGTTACTGGGGAACTAGTTACATAGAAGGGCAATTCAGTGAGGAACTCTTCAAAGATCAGGGCTAGTCACTGGGACTTTTATTACAGAGAAGAGCCAGTCACTGGATCACCAATCAGAGGACAGCCTGTCAATGAGGCACCAAACTTAAAGGTAAGACAGTCACTAAGACACACATCACAGAAGAGGACCAGTCACAGGGGCACCCAACACAGAGAAGAGGCAGTCACTGGAGCCCCCATAAGAGTGAAGTCCACTCACTGGGTAAGTTGTCACAGAGGCAGGCCAGTGATGGGGGAAACCCTCACAGAAGTGCAGTAGTCACTGGGAAACTCATAACTGTGGAGGAATATTCACTGTGGCACTCATAACAGGAGGACTTGCCACTGGGGGACAAATAACTGAAGAAGTTTAGTCACTAAAAATGCATCATAGAGGAGGGCCTGGCACGAATCACTGAGGAGGGTCAGTCACTGAGAAACCCACCACAGAGGAGAGGTAGTTACTAGAGCATTCATTATGGAGGAGGGTCAGTCACTGGGGCACCAATCACTGAAGAGACTCAGTTAATGGGGCACACATAATGGAGGAGAGTCAGTCACTGGGGCACCAATCACTGAAGAGACTCAGTTAATGAGGCACACATAATGGAGGAGAGTCAGTCACTGGGGCACCCATTTTGTTGCATAAAAGTCACTGGGGCAGCAATCACAGGAAAATTTGTACTGGAGCACCCATGACAGAGAAGTTACAGGGCATATTTCATAGAGGAGGGGCAGTTACTGGGGCACTTATCACAACGGAATAGTTACTATGGAACCTCTTATCACAAAGGAATAGTTACTATGGAACCTCTTTTACAGGAGGCCCACTCAAAAACATCTATCAGAGGATTGCCAGTAAATGGGATACCCATCACAGAAGGGAGTCTGCCACTGAGACATCCATCATAGAGGTAGGATAGTGTCTGAGACAGCAGATATGAAGAAAACCCTGTTACTGGAAAACCCATCATAGAGAAGAACTACTCACTGGGGCACTCTTCACAGTATAGGGCCTGTAACTGAGGCAGCCAACCCAGAGAAGATTCGGTCTTTGATGTACCCATCCAGATGTTTTCAGTCACTGGGGACCAAAGGGGAGGACCAGTTTCTGGAGCACCATTCACAGAAGTGGACCAATCACTTAGACCCCATCACAGAGGAGAGACAATCACTGAAGCACCTATCCCAGAGGAGGGCCATTCACAGAGGCACCCATCCCAAAGAAGGAGCTTTCACTGGGGCATCCAAAAGCAGAAAGGCCAGTCCCTGGGACATTGATCACAGAGGAGGGCCAGACACTGAGTCACACATTTTAGAGGATGACCAGTAACTGTGGCACCCATCACAGAAGAGGACACATTACTGGGACATGCATCACAGAGGAAAGTCAAACACTGGAGCACACATAACAGAAAATGTATAGTAAAGAGAGCACTGATTATGGAGCAGGACCACTTACTGAGGCAGAGATCACAGGAGGGCTGACACTTGGCCACAGATCACAGAGAATGGCCAATCACAGGGAAACCAACACAGAGATGTCCCTGTCATTGGGCACCCATTTTAGATGAGTGCCATTCCACCAGCGCACCCATTACAGAGGAAAGACTGTCACTGGAACAACCATCACAGAGGACATTCCGTCACTGGGGTAGTGATCACAGAGGAAAGTTAGTCCCTCGGATAGCAATCACAGAGCAGAATCAGTCACTAGTGTAATTTTCACTGAAGACCTGTCACTGTGACACACATCAAACAGGAGGGCCAGTCAACGGGGCAACCATCACAAAGGAGGATTGTTCACTGAGGATTATTACAGAGGAGAGCCAATAACTGATGCACCCATTATTGAGGAGGTCCAATGACTTGGAAACTCTCACAAAGGAGGGCCAGACTCTGAACCACCCATCACGAGAAGGGAAATTCACTGGGACACCCATTTTGGAGACTAGTCTGTAAGTTGGACACATCAGAAATGTGAGCTGGTCACTTGGGCACCCATTATGTAGTAAGGACAGTCACTATGGCACCCATCAGAGAAGAAGTCTAATCACAGGGTATCCTAGACAGAAGCTAGGCAGTCACTGGGGCACCCATCACAGGAATTCCATCAGTGGAACATCCATCACACTGGAAGGACAATCACTGGGTCACCCATCACAAATAAGGGCCTGTAACTGGGGCACTGATTGCAGAGGAGTGACAGTCACTGGGGAAACGACCACAGAGGAGGGCCAGTCAATGAGGTGTCCAAGTTGAAGGAGGAGCAGTCACTGAGACACCCAACACAGAAGAGAGCCAGTCACTGGGGCAGTGACCATAGTCACAGGGGCAGTCATTTAGGGAAATCTGAGTCACTGGTGAATCAATCACAAAGGAGGTCCAGTAAAAACGTCTCCCCTCACAGAGGAGTCCAAGTAACTGAGGATCCCAGTAGAAATAGAGGCCAATCACTGCAAAATCCAACACAGAAGAGAGTCTGTCACTAAGATATCCATCCCAGAGGAAGGCAGACCACTGGCGCACCAAACTTAGAGGAGTGTCAATCACTGGATCAATCTTCACAGAGAACAGTCAGTCACTGAGGCACCTTCACAGAGAAGGGACAGCCAAAAATTTACCCAGTATAAAGGAGGGAAAATTATTGGGACACAAGGAGGGGATGTCAAGGAAACACATCAAAGAGAAGTGTCACTCACTGGAGCACTGATCACAGAGGAGGCTGGTTCTTGGAGCACTCTTAATAGATCAAGCCTAGTCACTGGAACGCCCATCACAGAGGAAAGTCAGTCATGGTGTTAGTCATAATAGAAGCAGCAGTCAATGAAGCACCCATCAAAGAGGTGGGTTGGCAACCAAGGCATCCATCATAAAGGAGGGGCAGCAACCAGGACAACCATCACCAAACAGGGTCACCCATGGAGGAGGGCCAATCATAAAATCATGCATCACAGAGGAGGTCTTGTCACTGGGACACACACCAAAGAGGAGAGCCAGTAATTGGGACATCAGTGACACAGAAGTGCCTACACTACACACCAAGTACAGAGGAGGAACAGTAACAGGAGAGTCTCACATAAAGAGCAAGGCACAGGGGTACACATTAGAGAGGGGATCCAGTTTGGGACATCTATTCCAGAGGAGGACTATTCACTGGGACACCCAATTTGTTTGGTGCAGGGACAGTCACTGGGGGACCAATCATTAAGGAGTACCAGTCCCTGAAGCACCTATTATTGAGGAAACATTGAGGGACACTGTTCTCAGAGAAGGATCAGTCACTGAAACCCATTATGGAGTTCAGAAATTGAGACACTTATCACAAAGGAGAACTAGTCACAGAAACACCAATTTTATAAAAGGCACATTTACTAGGACTCTAATCACAGAAGAGAGCTACTCACTGGAACACCTATCATGTATGAAAGTCAGTCACCAGGGCACCAATCATAGTGGAGATCCAGTCACTGGGGCACCCATCACAGAAGAGGGACAGTCACTTTGACATCCATAACAAAGGAGGGTCATTCACTGGAACACTCATCACAGATGAGTATCAGTCACTGTGGCACAAATTATAGATGATGGTCAGCCACTGGGAATTCATAATAGAGGAGAGACAGGTGCTGGGTTAACTGTAAGACAGGAGAGATAATCACTGGGACTTTAATCCCAGAGAAGAGCAAGTCACTGAGGCACCCAACACAGAGTAGGACTAGCTACTGGGGCACCCAACACAGAGGCCCAGTCACTTTGGGACCAATTATATATGAGAGCTAGTCATTGAATAACCTATCACAGAGGAAGCACATTCACTGAGGCAGCTATCACAGAGGAAGACCAATCACTGAGGCACCCATAACCAAGGACAGATATCCATGATGTCACCCACTAGGAGGAAGCACATTCACTGTGTCAATCATCACAGAGGAGAACCAGTCATTGGGGCACCCATCAAAGAGGTGGCCAGTAGCTATGACACCCATCATAGTGGAGGGTTAGTCTCTTTAGTACCTATCTCAATTGAGGTCCAGTAACTGGAGCACCAATTACAGAGGATAGTCACTGGCGCTCCAATCACACAGGAGGGTCATTCAATGATACAAAAAACAAAGAGGAGGGACAGTCACTGAGGCACACATCACTGATGAGGACCTGTCATTTGGACAGCCATCACAGTGGAGGGGCAGTTACTGGTAAAACCATCACAGAGGTGGGCTAATAACAGGACCATCCATCACAGAGAAGAGTTAGTCTCTGGGACACCCATTACAGAGGAGGGCTATGGCATCCATAAGAGAGGAGGCACAGTTTCTGGGTTGTCCATCATGGAAGCGGACCAGTCACCAGAACAACCATCACAGAGGAGGGCCATTCACTGGGGCTCTCATCCCTGAGGTGGGACAGTCACGGGAAAACCCATCACAGTAAAAGCCATGTCACTGAGTCACCAATTTTAGAGGATGCATAATTACTGGGATACCTTTCTCAGAGGAGAACTAGTCACTAGAGAAACCATTATGAAGGTTTGGTGCCCCAGTCACTGAGGCAATAATCAACGAAGAGGAACAGTCACCAAGGTACCAATAAAGGGAGGAGGGCTAATCATTGGGGCACCCATTATGTAGGAAGTGTCTCTGATCAGAGATAACAGAGAGATATCTGTCACTGTGGCACCTATTATAGAGGAGGATTCATCAATGAGGGTATTTATCAACGAGTAGGGCCAGTTATGGGGACACACCTCAAAGAGGAGGGCTAGTCAAAAAGGTATACTTTACAGAGGAGCACTATGCAATGTGACTCACATAACAAAAGAGGGCTTGTCTCTGTGGCAATACTGAGGACGGCTAGTCACTGGGTAACCAGTCATGAAGGAGAACTAGTCAGTGATAGTTTCATCACAGAGGAAGGTCAGTCATGAAGTACCCATCACAAAGAAGGGTCAGTCAAAAAGACACACATCACTGAGAATAGCTAGTCACTGACACATCACAGAAGAGGACTTGTCATTGTGGCACACAACACAGAGGAAGTCGAGTTACTTGGGCATCAATCATGGAGATTGACCAGTCAATTCTACTCCCATCACAGGGGGAGATCAGTCACTGGGGCACAAAATTTGAGGAGGTGTAGTCACTGGGACACACATCAAAGAGGAGTGTCAGTCACTATGATGGCTAAGACAGAATAAGACTAATAACTTGAGCACTCAACACAGATGAAGGCCAGTCACTTGGGACTCATAACAGAGTAGGAGCAGTCACCATTGAAACCATAAAAGATAAGGGCCAGTCACTTGAGACCACATCAGAGATAGGTCAGCCATGAAGGCATATCTCACAGATGAGGACTAGTCACTGGGACAGCCAGTGCAGTGGAGGACTAGTCACTGTGGCCCCCAAAACATAGGAGGGCCAGTCACTGGTGCACCCCATATCTCAGAGGCCCAGTCATTGGGACACACTTCAAAGAGGAGGAGTAGTCACTGTGGCAACCACTATAATGTAGGGCCAATAACTGTAACAGCCATCACAGAAGAGGGCCAGTCATTGGTATAACAATCACAGAGAAGGTCTGGTCACTTGACACTATTCTAAGAGATGGACCAGTCAATGGGACACTCCTTAGTGAGGAGGTCTAGTCACTGGGACATCTGTCACTGAGAAGGGATAGTCATTGTGTCATCCATAACAGAGGACGGCCAGACACTAAGCCACCCATTTTGGATAAGGGCCAGTCATTGTGATACCACTAACAAAGGAGGCATTATTAATGGAGCACCTATTAGGAAGGAGCACCGATCACTGCCAAATCCATTGCAGGGAAAGGTCAGTCAGTAGGGCAACCATTATGGAGTAGAACCACTCACTGTGTCACCCACTACAAAGGTGGGATAGGAATTGTGATACACATTATAGAGGAGGCCCAGCAAGTGTGGCACCAACCATAGAGGACGGTTATGCACTGGGGCAACCGGTATGGAGGACGGCCAGTAAATGGTACATCAATCTCAAAGAAGACTCAATCCCTGGGACATGCATAATAGAGGAGGATCAGTCACTGTGTATGCCATTAATGAGGAGGGACAGTTACTGGGGCACTCCTCACAGAAAAGAGCCAGTCACTGAGGAAACCATCACTGAGGAATAAAAGTTGCTGGGCTTTTCTCATAGAGGGGAACCAGTCATTTCAGAAATCCTCACAGAGCAGTGTTAGTCACTGGGACACAGATCTCAAAAGAAGATCTATCACTAGGACACTTATGGAAGAGAAACAATGACTGAGTACTAGTAACAGAGAAGAATTTGTCACTGAGACACCCATCCCAGAGGAGGTCAACCACTGAAGCTTCCATCACAGAGGAGAACCAGTCATTGGGGGACCCACAAGGAGAAGGCCCTGTCACTGGGGCTCCCATTTCAGAGGAGGGCTAGTCACTGAGTACCCATAAAGAAGAGACAGTCATTGGGTATCCACTTTAGAGGAGGGTCAATCACTGGGGCACACATCACACAGGAGTTTGAGTCACGTGTCAACAAACATACAATAGGTCTAGTCACTTGAGCACACATTATGGAGGAGGGTTAGTCATTAGGATCCACATCACAGAGAAGTGCCCGTCATGGGGCACTCGTCACAGAGAAGGCATACCCAATGGACATCCATTACAGAGGAGGGCCATTCACCATGACAGTCATCACAGAAGAGGGCCAATCACTGGAAAACCCATCACAAACAACTGCCAGTCACTGGGGCATCTATCACACAACAGCTTTAGTCACTGGGCACATATCACAGAGAAATGTCAGTCAATGTGACACCCATCACATAGGAAGGCCAGTCACTGAGGCACTCATCACATGTACAGGTCAGTCAGGGTGGCACCCCTCACAGAGGAGGACTAGTCACTGGGACATGTGACACAGTAAAAGGTAACTCACTGTGGCATCAATAAGAAATGAGGTCTACCATATGAAAGGCCAACAGATAGATGAAGAAATATTCAACCTCACTAGTCATCAAGGAGATGCACATTAAAACTACACTGAGATATCACCTAACTCCAGTCAGAATGGCCATTATCAATAACTCAAAAACATAACAGATGCTGGAGAGGATGTGGTGAAAAGGGAACACTTCTACAGTGTTGGTGGGAATGTAAACTAGTGCGAAGCTCTGTGGAAATCAGTGTGGTGATTCCTAAAACCTCCAGAAATCGATCTTCCATATGATCTCGCAATCCTCCTACAGGAATATACCCGGAAAGAACTCAAATCACTCTATAAAAAAGATACCTGCACACGTATGTATATCGCAGCAGTGTTCACAATAGCAAAATCATGGAACCAACCATGCTGTCCAACAAAAGAGGACTGGATTTTTAAAATGTGTTACATATACCCAATGAAATATGATGAAGTCATATAAAAGAACAAAATCATGAATTTTGCAGCAACCTGGATAGAATTAGAGTTTATAATACTGAGTGACCTTTCACAGAAATAAAGATCTGAGTATCACATGTTCTCACTCATAAGTGGACCTTGAACAACGATTGTAATACTGTAAGAAAAGGATTGACAGTGGTGGGAAAATATGGGTAGCAGGGAATGGAAGGGAGGTCGGATTAACGGTAGTCAATATCTGTCTGGGGACACACCTCATCAACAAGTGTACCTGCACAATGCATATTTGTATAGCTAATCCTTAACTGTACTCCACAATTTTAAAATAAAAAATATATTAAAAAAAGAAATGAGGTCTACTTAGAGGAGGACCCATTATGGAAGAGGGTCATTGGGAAAAACTTCTCATATGAAGGTTAGACTAGAGCATCCATTATTTTGGAAGGTCAGTCTCTGAGACAACAATTTTAAAGGATGCTCAGTCACTGAGGCACTAAAAATGGAGTAGGGACAGTCATTGGGGCACCTATTAACGGGGAGACACAGTCATTAGATCAATAATCACAAAAGAGGGCCTGCTGCTGGTGCACAAATCACAGAAGAGGACCAGTCACATATGCACCCATCAAAAAAGAGGGTTAGTCACTGAGGCAATAACTTGGAGAGAACGCAGACACTGGTGCAGCAATCATACAAGAGACCCAGTCACAGTGGCACCCATATTGGAGAGGGCCAGTTCCCACAGCATCCACAATGGAGGGGACCCAGTAATTGGGACCCTCATCACTGAGGAGTGGGGAGTCATTAGTGCATCCATTATGGAAGAGGACCCGTCACTGTGGCACCAATCACTAAGGTAGACTAGCCACCAGGACAAACATAATGGAGGATGGAGAGTCGCAGGTAGACCTATTATATAAGAGGTCTAGTAACTGGAGCAGCAACCACAAAGAAATGCAGGACACTGGAACATCGTCATAGAGGAGGATCAGTCACTGGGGCATTTTTCACAAGGAGGGCCAGTCACAGGGGAGGGCCAGTTACTGAGACACCAATTATAGGGAAGGCTCAGTCACAGGAGCAGTTATTATATAGGAGAGTCAATCACAGGGACACCAATCACAGAGGACAGCCAGTCACTGGGGCACACATCACAGAGGAGTTCTAATCATTGGGATGCAAAACACTGTGGAGGGCTACTCACTGTGACACCCATAATATAGGAGGGCCTATCCCTAGGGCACACATTCAGGAGGAGGGCCAGTCATTGGAACAACCAACATACAAGAGGGCTAATTCTTGGACAACCATTATTGGTGAGAACCACTCACTTGGGCACCAAGCACAGAGGAGGCCCTGTCCCTTGGACCCCCATAATGGAGGTGGGCCTGTCACTGGTGCATCCCATATGGAGAAGGACCAGTCACTGGAGTTCAAATAACAAAGGAAGGTTTGACATTGGTACACCAATCACAGAAGTCATCCAGTCATTGAGGCACCTGTAAAAGAGGAGAGACAGTCAATTGTGCACCCATCACAGAGGAAAGCTAGTCCTTAAGGTATCCTTAATGAATGAGGGCTTGTCACTGGAGCGCCCTTCACTGAGGAGTCACAATCAGTGTAGCACAAGTCAAAGGGAATTGCCAGTAACAGAGGTACCCATCACACAGAAGGTCAGTCACAGGACCTTCCATTAACAGGAAGTTCAGTCACTGGTGCACCCATCACAATTGATGGCTCATCACTTAGGCACACTTCAGAAAGGAGACTAAGTCACTGAGGCATCTATCTCATAGGAGGGACAGTCACTAAGGTAACAAACACAAAAAGGGCCCAGTCATTGGGGAACCCATTAGAAGGAGGTCCAGTCACTGAGGCACCCATCACAGAGTAAGCACAGTCACTGGGACATGCATTACATTGGAGAACTTGTCATTGAGGCACCAATCACAGAGGAAATGTAGTCACTTTTGGTACTCATCATAGTGGATTACCAGGCTCTTAGGTACCCATCACAGAAGAGACAAGTATTGGTGTACCTATCACATATGAGTTCCAGTCACTGGGTTACCCATCACAAATGTGTTCCAGTTCACAGAGGAGAGTCAGTAACTAGAGCACTGGTCACATAGGAGCAAAAACACAGAGGAGAAACAGTCACTGAGGTTCCCATGGCAGAAAAGGGACAGTCACTGAGCTTCCTATTGTAGAAGCCAGTTATTGGAACATTTATCACAGAAGAGGGTCAGTCGTTGGGAAGCCAATTACAGAGGAGGGAGAAAGGCACTGGAGCACACATTATGGAGGAGGGTAACCCAATGAGACAATGATATTTGAGGAGTTACAGTCATTGGAGCTATAAAGGAGGAGGGCTTGTGACTGGGGCACCCATTATGTGAAAGACACAGTCATCTGGGAAGTGATCACAGAGGAAGTCTAGTCACTATGGCACTAATCACAGAGAAGTATCAGTCAATTGATAATTTTTAACAAAGCAGGACCCATCAGAGAGGAGGGTCAGTCTAAAAGGCTCACATAACAGAGGAGGTCTAATCACTGGGCTCAAATTATAGAAGTGGGCTTGTTACTTGTGCGCAAATCATGGAGGATGGCTACTCACTTGCACACCAATCATGGAGAACTGTCAGTCACTGAAGCACCTATCACAAAGGAGGGGCTGCCACTGGGCAACCATAGCAAAGGAAGGTAAGTTACTGTAGCATGAATCACAGAGGCAGGCCATTCAGGAGCACCTATCACAGATGAGGGCATAACACTGTGGCATTCATAACAAATGAGGGTAAGTCACTGGGGCACCCTTTATTTGGTGCTTGTCCAGTGACTGGAACAGCCATTGCAGAAGAAAGCCAGACACTAGGGCACCCATCACCAAGAAGGGTTATTCACTGACACCAAACACAGAAGAGGGGCTGACACTGGAGCATCTATAACAGAGAAATTTCAGTAACAGGGGCACCCATCATAAAAACAGGTCAGTTGTAAATTTACTCCTCAGGGCAGTAGTCTAGTCAGTGAAACATACATCACTGAGGAGGGTTAGCCATGGTGGCATACATAACAGAGGAATGCCAGACAAAGGGGCAGCCAATTTGCAAGAGGGCCAGCCATTGGAGCACCAATGACAAAGGAGGACCTAACAATGCAGTACCTATTATGGAGGAGGCCCAATCAGTGGAAGACCCAACACAGAGGATAGTGAATCGCTGTGATACACTTTATGGAAGGGGCGTGGAAACGGGGGATTCATCACAGAGGAGGACTTGTCACTTGGTCACCTATTTTGAAGGAGACCTACTTACTAGGTCACCCATCACAAAAAGGGCTAATCACTGAGGCATCAATCCCAGAGGATGACCAATCATTGGTTCACCAATCACAGAGGAGGTCCAGTCACTGCAGTAATGATTATGGAGAAGACCAAGTTATTGATACCACTATTACAAGAGAGATTCAGTCATGGAGACACCAATCATATATGAAGGCTATTCACTAGGGCACAATCAGAGAAATGCCTATTCACTGGGGCACCAATCACTGAGAGGGGTCATTCAATGAGACACCCAACACAGAGGAGGGTCAGACACTGTGGCATCGATCACAGACAAACCCAGTCGCTAGAGCATACATCACAGGGAAGAACCAGTAACTTAAGCACCCATTTCAATTTAAGGCCAGTCACTGGGGAAGTCATCACATAGAAGGGACACTCATTGTGAAGCAGGCACTCATTTTGAAGAAGGACCAGTCACAGGTACAACTGCCACAGAGAAGATGAGTTACAGGATCATCCATCAGTCATGTAGGCCAGTAACTGGAACACCCATCAAAAAGAAGGCATGTCACTGGTGCACCCATTTGTAGAAGGACAGGTAACTGTGTCACCATCACAGAGTAGGGTTTGTCTTTAGGGCATCATTCATGGAGGAAGGACAATCACATGGGTATGCATCACTGAGAAGGTCTAGTCACTGGGACACCAATAATGGAAAGGAACTAGTCACTAGGGCACCTATTACTTAAAAGACCATGACAGTAAGACTAGGGTAAGCTTCACAGAGGAATGCTATTCAGTGGGGGCACTCATCACGTTGGAGGATAAGTAACTGAGGCATTTTTCAAAGAGGAAGGCCACCAAGAAGTAACAGTCACCAGGGCACACATAATGGAGGAGGCCTAGTCACTGAAACACACTGTAGGAGACACAAACACAGGGACAGTGATCATGGAGGAAAGCTAGTCACTGGGGCACCCATAACTGAGGAGAACCAGTAACTGGGGCATTTTTCACAGACGTACACCAAAGTCTGGGGCACCATAATAGAGAAGGGCCAGTACCTGGGGCACCCATTATAGAGGAGACCCAGTCATTGGGGTATCAATTACAGAGACGATGCAGTCACTGGGACACCCAAAATAGAAGAGAGCCAGTCACTAGGGCACCTGTCACAAAGGATGACTTATGGAGTAGGGCTAATCACTTGGCAGCCATCACAAGTTAGGATCAGTCACTGGGGCACTCATAACACAGGAGGGTCACTCACTAGGGAAACCATAATGAAGCAGGGCCTGTCACTGTGACATCAATTAGAGAGGAGGACCAACCCCAAAGATCACATATCACAGAGGAGGGTTTGTCACTGTGACACGCAATACAGAAGACTTTACACCGTGGCACTCATCACAGAGGAGGGCTAGTCACTGGGCACAAATTATGGAGGAGGGAGAGTGACTGACCCACACTACGAAGGAGGTACAGTCACTGTGACACTATGACATATGAGTTTCAGTTCATAACAAAGGAGGACTAGTCACCAGGGTATCCATTATTAATTAGGCCCAGTAAGTTGAACATCCATCACACAGGTGGTCAAATCACTGGGGCAAACATAAAAGAGGAATGCCAGTCACTGTACCATAAAGAGTATAGGAAGGCCTGACACGGAGGCACACATATTGGAGGAGAAACAGTCACTGAGGCACCGATCATGTAGGAAGCCCAGTCACAGGGGCAACCATGGCAGAGGAGAGTCAGTCACTGGGACACCCATTATAATGTAGGCCAGGTCACTGGGTCATCTATCACAGAGAAAATCAATTCTTGTACTTCCTCCACAACCAGTCACTGTGGCACTAATCACAGAGCAGCTCTAGTCAAAGGGACACCAATTATGGAGGAAGATTAGTTACTGAAAACCCCATCACAGAATAAGGGTTAGTCACTCGGGCTCCTGGAAGAGGAGCAATAACTGGGACACCAATCACAGAGGAGGCCCAGTTAGTGGAGCACCTATTATGCAAGAAGCTGAGTCTCTTATGGAGGAGACCAGAAACAGGGGCACCCTTCACAAAGTAGGGCATGTCACCAGGGCACCCATTTTGGAGGAGGGGCTGTTACTACAATTCCCATCTCAGAAGAAGGCCAGTCACTATGGCACCCATCACAGAGGATGGCCAGTCATTAGGGCACCAATCATAGAAGAGTTCTAATCACTGCTGTATCCATCTCAAAAGTAGTCAGTACCTAGGACACAGATTACAGAGGAGAGCCAGTCACTGTATCACCACTCACAGAGGAGTGTCAATAAGTGAGGCACCAAAAACAGAAGAGAGACAGTCA
>NW_007251893.1:909683-923339 GCF_000164805.1 Carlito syrichta
CTGGGACACCAATAACAAAGAGGGGTCCATCACTGAGGCACACATCACAGTGGAGGGGCAATCACTTTGGCACCCATAACTGCACTCAGACAGTCAACTGGGACACTCATTACAGAGGCAGGCCTGTCGTGTGTATATCCCACACAGGAGAGACAGTCACTGGGACACCAACATATAGGAGGGCTAGCCACTGTGGCAATGATTACAGAGAAGGACCATGTAGGCACCCATCACTGAGGCGGTCCATTCGCTGGGACACTCATCACAAAGAATGGCTTGTCAAAGGGATATCCAATATAGTTGAGGCCCAGATACTGGGACACCCATTAGAGAGAAGGGCTAGTCACTAGCGCATCCATTCTGGTAGATAGCCAGTCACTTGGGAAAAAAAATCACTGAGGTGTTACCATCATTGAAGCACCCATAATGGAGAAGAGCTAGTCAATGAAACACCAATTATGTAGGATACCCAGTCACTGGGCAGTAATCACAGGGGAGAACTAGTCAATAAGGCACCTATCTTCAAGGACAATCAGTCTCTGGGAAAGTTTTTACAGAAGATGGCCAGTATCTGGGGCACCCATCACAAAGGAAGACAAATCACAGGGACACCCATCAAAGAGGAGGTCCAGTCACTGGGAAACTAAATATCGAGGAGAACGATTTAATGGGACACATATCACAGAGGAGGACTAATCACTCAGACACTCATCAAATATGAGGGTAATTCTCTAAGGCTACCATCACATAACAGCGCCTGTCACTGTGACACTCATCCAAGAGGAGGACCAGTCACAAAGGCACACATCACAAAGAAGGGTCAATCACTGGGACACCCAGCCCAGAAGAGTGTTTGTCACTGTGGAACCAATCACAAAGGAAAGCCAGTAACTTGGGCACAAATTGTGGAAAATTCCAGCGACTGAAACATGTATTTCAGAAGAGGCCTAGTCAGTGTCACACACATGAATTATGAGAGTCAATCCCAGAGACACCCATAACAAATGAGGGCTAGTCATTGAGGTACCCATTATTGGTTAGATCAGTACGTGAACCACTTTTTACAAAGAAGGGCAAGTCACTAAGGTAAGCAAAATAAAGGAACACCAGTCACTGGGGCACCAATCATAGTGGAGGTCCAGTTTCAGGAGCACTGCTTCTGGAGGAGGACCAGTCACTGGAGCATCATAAATTAGGAGACCCAGTCACTAGGGCAACAATCACAGAGAAGTTTCATTCACTGAGAAACTTATTTTAGAGTAGGACTAGTCAATGGGGCAACTATCACAAAGAAAAGCCAGTCCCTGGACACTCCACTAAAAGGCAGGTCAGTCATTTGGGAACCCATCACATAGGAGGAGGCTAGGGCATAAATCAGAGAGGAGGGTCAGTAAATGGAGCAACTATTATAAAAGAGGGCAAGTCATTAGGACAGTTGTCACAGAGTTGGGGCACATATAGAGGGCAATTATAGAGAAGGCATAGTACTGGGGCACCCATTACAGAGGAAGGCTAGTTATTTTGGAGGAAGCCTAGTCTCTGTGACACCCATCACAGAAGAGGGCGGGTCATTGGTGTACCCATCATATATGAAGTTCAGTCACTTAGACACCAATCACAGAGAAGGACCTGTCACAGGTCCACACTATGAAGGATGTCTAGTCACTGGGACACAAATCGTTATGGAGAGTCAGTCAAAGGGGAGCCCATTATGGAGGAGGTCCAATAAATGAGACACCCATTACAGAGGTGGGCTCGCTACTGGATCTACCATTACAGAGAGGGCCAATCACTTGGCACCAACTACAAAGGATGCACAGTCACTGGATCACCCATAATGGAGGAGGGCCTGCCAATGGTGACTAAAATGGAAGAGGTCCAGTCACAGAGGTACTCTTCACAGAGGTGGGAAAGACACTGTGGCATCCATCACAGAAGTAGATCTTCACTGGGGCACCCATCAGCATGGAGAGAAAGTCACTGAGATTATAATCGCAGAGGAGAGCCAGTCACTGAGGCACACTTTAAAAGGGAGACCAGTAACTGGGGCACCTATTACAGACAACATCCAGTCATTGGTACACCCATCAACAGAGGAGAGACAGTACTGGGCCACCCATTATAGAGGAGGTCCAGTCACTGGAGTATCTGTAACAGAGGAGAATTTATTACAGGGGAAATCAAGACAGACGGGGTAAGTCACTGGGACACACATCACTGTGGAGAGCTAGTCACTGGAACACCAATTTACAGATGTCCAATTACTAGAACACCCATCACAGGAAGGACTAGTCGATGGGACACCCAATTTGATGGTGGGCCAGTCACTGGGACACTAATCAATCAAAGGGAAACCCAGTCAATTGGGTACCTACTATGGAGAAGTTCCAGTAAATGGGGCACCAATCGAAGAGAAAGCCCATTTACTGGGGCACCCTCTATGGAGGAGGCTCATATACTGGGGTACCCATCAAAGAAGAAGGCTAGTCACTGTGGCATTCATCAAATAAAGAGGTCAGTCATTGGGGGCACCAATCACAAAGGAGACCTAGTCGATGAGACACCAATTATTATGGAGGCCCAGTCATTTTGACACCAAGTAAACATGTGGAGTAATCCCCGGGAAAACCATCATATATAAAGACCAGGCACTGGGGCATCATAAACGCTGGGCTATGGATTATGGTGTAGGTACCTACTGTGGCACCCATCACCAAAGAGGGTTATCACTATAGCACCCCTTACAAAAAGTGGCCAGTCCTACGGGCACCAATCACAGAGGAGGCCCAGTCACCAAGGCAATCATTATGGAGGACCAGTCATTGTGACACCCAACATAGAGGAAGGCTAATCACAGTGGCACTATGGTATTATGTGAAGACCTATCACTGGGGAACATATCACACGTTATGGGGAATGCCCAGTCACTGGGACACCTATCATAAAGGAGGGCCAGATACTGGGGAAGCCATAAAAAGAAGGACCAATCACTAGGACATATTCAAAGAATATGGCCAGACACTTGTGCAGCTATTAGAGGAGAGGGTTAGTCAGCGGGGCTCTAAGAGGTGGGCAAGTAGCTGCTGCACCCATTATGGAGGATACACAGTTACTAGGACATCAATTGCAAAGGAGGACCAGTCATTTGGACATTTATTGTGGAGAAGAACCAATCACTTGGGCACACACCACAGAAGCAGTCTAATCACTGGGGTACATATCACAGTATTACAGAAGAAAGCCTGTCAGCAGGACATTTATCTCAGAGTAGAGTCAGTCACTGTGGCAACCATCACAGAGAAGAGCCTATCACTGGTTACTTATCGGAAAGGACAGCAGTCACTGGAACATTCATAACAGTAGAGGGCCAGTCACTGAGGCACACATCAGAGAGGAGTCCACTCATGGTGGTATCCATGACAAAGGAGGTGTAGTCATGGTGGCATTGATTGCAGAGGAGAGCCAGTAATGGGATCACTAATTACAGAGGAGTACCAAACAATGAGGCACAAAACACAAAGGACAGCCAGTACCTAAGTCCCCAATGACAGAAGAGGCCCACATTGGGGCATCCATCACAGAGAGGACCTGTCATTGGGACAGCTATCACAGAAGAGAGACATTCACTGGGGCACCCATCGCAGAGGAAGAACAATCACTGGTGCGCCCATCACACAGAAGGGGGAGTCGATTGGGCATCCATAATGGAGGTGGGCCCTTCACTGGGGCACCCATTACAGAGGCAAGCCCGACACTGGTTTACCCCTCACAGACTAGATGTAGGCACATGGACACCTGCATAGAGGAGGGCCTGTCACTATGGCAATGTTAACTGAGAAGGGCCAGTTACTGGGATACCCATCACTGAGGAGGGCTAGTCAGTAGGACATTTGTCACAAAGGAGGGTTTGTCACTGAAGCATCCAATATGGAGGAGACCCAGTTACTGGGACACCCAACACAGAGGAGGTCTAGTCCCAAAAGCCTCCATTATAGTAGACGACAGATCACTGGGAAATAAATCCCCAGGAGCTGTAGTCACTGGGGCACCCATGATGGAGGTGGTCTAGTCACTGAAGCATACATTATGTAAAACACAGTTACTTGGACATGCAACACAGAAGAGGTCTAGTCCCAAGAACCTCCATTATAGTAGACGACAGATCACTGGGAAATAAATCCCCAGGAGCTGTAGTCACTGGGGCACCCATGATGGAGGTGGTCTAGTCACTGAAGCATACATTATGTAAAATATCTAGTCATGTGAGCAGCAATCACAGAAGAAAGCAACTTATTGGGACACACATCACAGAGAAGGATCGATCAGTCACTAGGGCAGTTTTCACATAGAAGGGCAATTTCCTGGAACACCCATTATAGAGGAGGGTCAGCTAAAGGGACATTCATTATAGAGGAGGACCAGTCACTGGAGGATCTATCAAAGACTAATCCAGCAATAGGGGCACCCATCACAGAGAACTGCTAGTCGCTGGGCATCAATCACAGAAGGCTAGTTACTGTGACACCTCTAATGGAAGCCCAGTTACTGAAGCACACATCACAAAGGAGGGCTAATCACTCAGGCACCTAATTTTGAGGGGGACCATTCACTGGGACACCAATCACAGAGGAAGCCCAATCAATGGAGCATCTATTATGGAAGAGGCCGAATCACTGGGAAAATCATTATGAATGAGGTCCAGAGACAAAGGCTCCCATCACAGAGGAGGGATAATCACTGGGGCACACATTTTGAAGGAGGCCAAGTTGCTATG
This sequence comes from Carlito syrichta, assembly GCF_000164805.1. Lineage (NCBI taxonomy): Eukaryota > Metazoa > Chordata > Mammalia > Primates > Tarsiidae > Carlito > Carlito syrichta. Next base: position 914,458 of record NW_007251893.1, read on the forward strand.
ACATCCATAATAGTAGAATCCTAGTCACCGTGGCAGCCATCATAGAGGATAGCCAGTTATTGAGGCACAATCACAGAGAAGGTCCAGTCACTGGGGCACCCATCATAGAAGTGGGCTAGTCACATGGACACCAATCACATATGAAGACCAATCATATTTGCACCAAATCAGTGGAGACCCAGTCACTAGGGCTCATAACTTGGAGTAGGCTCAGATCGAGGCACCATCAAAAATGAGGTTCAGTCAATGGGGTTCCCATTATGGAGCTGTCCAGTTCATGAGTCGCCTACTACAAAGGAGGGCAAATAACTGGTCTACAATAATATAGGAGAACCAGTCACTGGGGCACCTCTAATGAAGGAGGACCAGTCACTGGTGAAACAATAAGGAAGACTCTCAGTCACTGGGCCACCAATAGCATATGAAGACCAGTCACTGGAGCATCCATCACTGAGAAGGGTAAACCACTGGAGCACCCATTGTGGAGATGTGTTCATCACTGGTTACCTATCACAGTGGTTGGGTAATCACTGTGGCACCAATTATGGAGGCATTGGTGATATATGAAGGCCAGTCACTTGGGCATGAATCACAGATGAGGCCCAGTCACTGGGCACACATTATGGAAGAGGCCTAGTCACAGAGAAATCCATAAAATATAAGAAACAGTCACCGGTCTTGGTGGTTCAGTATGTAATCCCGTGCTTTGGGAGGCCGAGGTGCCTGAATTGTCTGAGCCCGCGGGTTTGAGACCCACCTGGACAACTTGCCAAGACCTCGTCTCTACAATAAATCAAAAAAAAAAAAAAAAAAAGAAGAAGAAGCCAGGCGTGGTAGCACACGCCTGTAGTTCCAGCTACTTGGAAGACTGAAGTGGAAGGATTGCCAGTGCTCAGCAGGTCGAGGCTGTGGTCGCCAGGAGAGGCCACTGCACTTCAGCCTGGATTATAGAGTGAGACTCCAACTCAAAAAAAAAAAAAATGGAAACAGTAACTGAGGCACCCATTATGGAGGAAATCCAGTAAGTGGACCACCCATTACAGAAGACAGCAAGTCAATGGCATAAAAATTATGGAGAAGAACCAGTCATTGGCCAAGAAAAGAGTAGAAACAGTAATTGGGGAACCAAGAAGGAGGGGATCTAGTCACTGAAGCACTGTTCACAGAGACAGTTCAGTCACGGCAGCCCCCATAACAGAGGAGGGTGAGTCACTGGGGCACCCATTTTTGTGGAGGACAAATCACTGGACACCCACAACAGATGTGGGCTAGTTACAGGGGCACCAATTTGGGAGAAGGTCCTGTCACTGATCACCCATCATATTGGTGAACTAGTCACTGTGACATCGATTTTGGAGAAGAGCTAGTCCTGGGGCACCCAATAGAGAGGAGGGTCATTCACTGTAGCACACATCACCCAAGAGGGTCAGTAACTAGGGAATCCATTACAGAGGAAAGGGAGCCATTGCTTCTCTCACTACTGAGGGAGCCCAGTTCCTGGAACTGTGATTGTATGGAAGCAGTTACTTAAGCAATAATTATTATGGAGAAATGCCAGTCACTGGAGCGCCCGCCACAGTAGACTAATCACTTTTGTTGCCATCACAGAAGAAAGTCTGTCAATGAGACACTCAGTATGGAGGAGACCCAGTTACTGAGACACCCAACACAGAGGAGGGAAAATCACGAGAGCATCACTTATGTTGAATGGCCAGTCATAGGGGAACAAACATCAAAAAAACCTCTGGTTCACCCATTTCAGAGGAGACCAACCATGGAGATAACCATAAGAGTGGTGGACCAGTCACTGGGTACCCGTCATAGAAGAAGCCAGTCACTGGGATACTCATCACACAGGAAGACTAGTCCTTAGGATATAGATCACTGAGCAAGGAAAGTCGCTGTGGTACCCATAACAGAGGACAGTCCGTCACAAAATCACACATCGCAAAGAGGGCTAATCACTGGGACATCCATCAAAGAAGAGGGCTGGTCACTGTAGCACCCATTATTGAGTAGAGTCAGTCACTGGGGCATCCATCACAGAGGAGAGTTTGTCATGGGGGCATCCATCATATATGAAGACCAGTCACTGGTGCACCAAATCAGTAGAGACTCAGTCACTGAGGGTCCCATCACAATGAAGGGTATGCAAATTGGCACCCATAATGGAGGAGAACTAGTAAGTGGGACACCCAAAACAGAGGAAAAATTTTCACTGGGACAACCATTTTGAAGGAGGGCCAGTAAATGTGCACCAGTCCCAGAGAAGGCAAAATCACTGGAGGACCAATAATGGAGGAAGGCCTTTCACTCATTCACCATTATGGAAGAGACCCAGTCACTGGGTCACTGATCACAGAAGAGGTCACATCGTTGGGAAACACTTCACAGAGGATGGACAGTCACAGCGCCACCCATCATAGAGGAGTGCCAGTCACTGTGGCACAAAATGTAGAGTAGGGGCAGGTACTGGAGCACCCATCACAGAAGGTTACTCACTGAAGCAACCATCAGACAGGACAGACAAACACTGGGAAAACCATCATAGAGGAATATCAGTCATTGGGGCACCCTTCACTGATGAAAGCTAGTAACCGAGGCACCCATCACAGGGGAGTGCCAGTCACTGGGGCACCCATTAGGAGGGACTTAGTCACTGAGGTTTCAATCACAGAAGAGTGCCAGTAACTGGTGTACTCAAAGAAGGTGAGGCAATGTTAATCTGGTAAACATTAGAGGAGGACCAGTTACTTGAGCATATTTCACAGAGGAAGGCCAGTCACTGTGCTACTCATCACATAGGAGGGTCCATCATTGCAGCACCCATTTTAATGGAGGCCCAGGCACTGGGAAATCTATCACAGAGGAGAGGCTGTTACGTGGACAATTATCCAAAAAAAAGAACCAATCACTGGGGCACACAACACAGAGGAATGCTATCCACTCAGACAGCAATTATAGAGGAGAACCAGTTATTGGAATACACATGACAGAAGAAATATAGTCAATGAGGACCCTATTTGGAGGAGGGCCTGTCATTGGGGCTCTTATCACAGAGGTTGCTTAGTCAATGGAACACCCATTATGGAGGAGGAGTCACTGTGATTCACATCACAAAAGAGAGTTAGCCACTGGTGCATACATCATATATGAAGTCCAGTCACTGGGGCAGCAACAACAGGAGGCACTGTCACTGGGGGCACACATTATGGAAGAGACTTGATCAAGAGGAAGTGCATCAAAAATAAGGACCACTCACTGAGGAATCCATTATCGAGGAGTCTCAGTAAGTGAGACACCCATTACAATGGACAGCGAGTAACTGGTCAGTAACTGAGGTATTGATCACAGAGGAAGGTCAGTCACTGAATCATCACAGAGGTGTGCTAGTAACTGTGTACAAATGTTGAGAGCCCATCACTGGTCATCCATCACAGAGGTGGACTAGTCACTATGAATCCAACTTTGGAGAAGGGCGAGTCACTAGGACAACCATCATAGAGGAGGAACAGTCACTGGGGCACGTATCATGGAGGAGAGCCAGTTAATAAAACATCGATTACAGAGGAAGTAAAGTCATTGGGGTTCTTACTAATGAAGAAGCCCTGTCACTGGGACTCTGATTACAGAGGAGAACTAGTCACTTGAGCAATTATTATGGAGGCATATCAGTCACTCTGGCACCCTTAATCCTTAACATAAGAAGACAATTCATTGGTGCACCAAATCAATGGAGGCCCAGTCACTGGGGCACTTGTTATAGAGGAGGCCCAATCACTGGAAAACCCATCACAATGGAGGGCCACCCAATGGGGCACTCATTACGGATGAAGCCAAGCAAGTTGATCACCCTTCACAGAGAAGGGCATGTCACCGAATCATCCATAGTCAAGAAAGCCCAGTAAATGGGTCACATATAATGGAGGAGACACAGTCACTGGGCCACAAATCACATACAAAGGACAATCGCTGGGTCACCAATCACAGAAGGGGCTCAACCACTGAGGCAACCATCACAGAGGACTGCAGTCACATGGGAACCCATAAGAGACAGGGGTAATTAAATATCCCATAACAGAGGAGGGGTAGTCACAAAGTTACACGTCACAGAAAAGGGCTAGTCACTAGAACACCCATCACAGAAGACAGCTTGTCACCGTGGCACCCATTACAGGGGAGGGACAATTACTAGGACATAAATGATGGAGAAGGACCAGTGACTGAGACATCCATTACAGAGGAGTCCCAGGCACAGGGGCATCCATCAAACAGTAGGGTCAATCAAGGGGACACCCATCACAAAAAAGGGCTAATCACTCGGGCAACCATAATGCAGAAATGCCAGTCACAGAGGCACCAATCACAGAGGAGGCCAAGTCAATGGAGTAAATATTATGGAGAAGGTCCAGAAACTGGGACAAACATAATAATGAAGAGCCAGTCACTGGGACTACCATTATAGAGGAGGCACAGAATGAGAGGCATCCATCAGACAGGAGAGCTAATTTCTTGGTAATCCATTTTGGAAGAGTCCATGTTATTAGAACACCCATCAGATAAGAGGGCTAGTAACAGCAGTATCATAGAGGATAATTAGTCATTGCTAAACCAACCATAGAAGTAGCCCAGTCACTGTGACACCCATCACAGAGAAGGGCAAGTCACTGAGGCATCCCTCACAAGAGGGTTTGTGACAAAGATACCAATCACATAGGAGCGCCAGTCATTGGGGTACAAATTATAGAGGAAGTCCAGTCACTAAAGCATCAATCACAAAGGAGAGTCAGTCATTGGGACTAGAGAGTCAGTCACCTGGGCACCCAACACAAGGGAGGTCTTGTCACTATGACACCAATTATGTATTTGTCCCTGTTACTAGAAGAGTTTGTTAATGGGTCACTCTATTTGGAGGAGTGCCACTCAGTGGGTCACCAATCACCAGTCAATGGAGCACCCATTATGGAAGATGCCAAGTCACTGTGACACCCATCCTAGAAGAGGGAAAATAAGTGGGACATCCATAATTTATTAAGGCCAGTCACTAGGGTAGCAATTGTAGGGAAGCACAGTCACTGGAATAGAGATTATGGAAAAGGCTCAGTCACTGGGAACTCATGATGAAGGAGGTCCAGTCACAAGGGCACCCATTATGGAAGATGACCAGTAAGTGGGACACGCACCACTGAGGACTGCTAGTCAATGGAGTAATCATTACAAAGAAGGGCCAGTCACTATGCATTGCTCACAGAGGAGAAAAAGTAATTGGGACACCAATATGAAGGAGGTTAAGTCACTGGGACATCGATATGGATAAGACCTAGTCATTGACACACCAATCATACAGGGAGTCCAGTCACTAGGGCTTCCACCATTGAAGAAGGTGAGTTCCTAGGCACCCATTTTGAAAAAAGGCTGGTCACTCATCACAGGGGTGGGGTATTCGCTGGGGCATCAATTTTGCAGTACAGCTAGCCACTGGGACAATTGTCACATGAGTACCAATCACTGTGATACCCATCACATCGGAGAGCTAGTCACTGTTGCATCACAGAGGAAGGGCAGTCACTGAGGCACCTATCAAGGGCAGGGCAAGTCTCTGTGGCACCCATCACACAGGAGGTACAGTCACAAATGCAAACTAGTTCAGAGGAGGGCAAGTTACTGGGAAGCTCATTACAGAAAAGGGCTTTTCATGGTGGCACTCACCACAGAGAAGGGCCAGTTAATTGGGCACCAAACATGGAGAAGATCCAGTCACTGTGACTCCTTCTAAGGAGGAGGGCCAATTACTGCGGCACTCATCACACGTGGGTCAGTCCCAGTGATAAACATCACAAAGCGTTAGTCACTGGTACCCATTATTGATTAGGCACAGTAAGTGAGAAACCCTCACAGAGGAGAGATAGTCACTGGGGAAAGCATTGTGGAGGAAAACCAGTCACTGTGACATCAATCTTAGAGAAGGTCCAGTCACTTACACATCCATAAGGGAGGACAATGAACTGAGCCACCAATTAGGGAGGAATGTTCAGACTGGAGAGTCATTGGGGCACCAATCACATAGGAGAGTCTGTCAATTGGACACCCTACACTGAAGAGAGAGGAAAGCCAGACACTGGTACACTCATTACAGAGGCAAGGCACTAGTGAACTCATTATAGAGATGACCAGTCACTAAGGCACCAAAGAGAAGGACCAGTTGCTGTGAAATCCATCACAAATGATTGCCAGTTAATGGAATACATATTATAATGAAACACCAGTCACTGTGACACCCAAACAGAACAAGACTACTCATTGGGGCACCCATCACAGAGGAGTTCCAGTCACTGGAACACCCATTATAAAGGAGAATAAGTCATGGAGGCATACATCACATATTAGGGACAGTCACTGAGGCAATCATCACAGAGAAGGACCAGTCACTGGAGCACCTATTAAGATTGGGTCAGTCACTGAGGTTTTGATCCCAGAGGATGGCAAATAACTTGGACAGATATCACGGAGGAGGCAAGTTTAGTGTTGTATAAATGATAAAGGTGGGCTAGTCACTAAGGCACGTGTCTCACAGAAGGGCAAGTCACTGTAGAATCCATTATAGAGAAGAAGACACAGTCAGAGGGACAACACAGAGAAGAGAGTCAATGTAACACCCATTTTAGTGGAGAGCCTGTCTCAGCATCACCATCATAGTGGAGGGTTATTTACTGGGAACACAATTATACAAGAAACTCAGTTACTGGAATACCCTTAACAAAGAAGGACTGGTCATGTAAACCCCAAATTTGGAGGTGCTCCAGTCACTGTTTCACTAATCACAGAGGAGGCTTAGACAATGGAGCACCTATTATGGAGTTACCCCAGTTACTGAAATATCCATCAAAGAGAAGGGTAAGACACTGTGGTACTCATCACACAGGAGATATAGTCATTGGGAACCCATTTTAGAGGAGGTATAGCAACTATGACACCCATGACAAGAGATGCCAAATCATCAGGGAATCAATCATAGAAGAGGCATAGTCACTGAGGCACCCATTATGGAGGAGGCACAGTAAGTGAACCACGCATCATAGAGCAGGGTCAGTTACTGTGGCACCAATTACAGAGGAAAGTCAGCCACTAGGATACTCCCCACAGAGTAGGGCAAGTCACTAGGGCATTCATTATGGATGAGGGCCAGTCACTGGGGAACAGATCATAGATGAGGACCAGGGACACCCTTCATAAAAGAATGCAAGTCACAGTGGTACCCATCACAGAGAAGTGTCAGTCACTGGATACAGGGGACCAGCCCCTGCAGAGAGATTTAGGGGGTCCCTTGGGAGTTGTGGTTGTGTTGGTGATTATTCTGGAGAAATAAACAGAAAGAAAGAGACTGGACTCTGTCTAGTGCAGAAGCCGTTTAATGGGACAAACCGAAAGTCTTTTATCCCAAATTTTCACAAGTGATTCACAAGATTTTCACGTAAACACAAAGCCAGGTGGATAAGGGTCGTCCCCCACCCACCAGGTGTTTCCTCAAGCATGAGGAAGGACAATCCCAATATTATTTCACTATTCCTCATGCTTGGCTAATGTTCCACAAAAGCAATACAAAAACTCTAACATCATAATATTCTAATAATCAATAACTTGTAAAGTTTATGCATACACAACACCTAATTACATTTAAATCCTAATACCTTTCTATTCTGTGCTAATTATACCTACACTGTGCTAATTATACCTACACTATAAGAACTTTTAATTAAAGCAAGATGGCGACGGCATAGGTGAACTGGTGAGATTCTCTGAATGTGAGTTCCCAAAAAGGCTATTACTTCTCTTCCCCCAAAAGGGAGAGGCCGGAATCGGAGATCAGAAAAGTGACTCTAGTCTGATCGCTTATTTTGACTTATGATTTTATCATTGAAACTGTTGGTTTAGATCACGTTTGGTGTTTACCTTCTGACTTACACTGTTTCTCGATTTTATTGGCCTGTCTCTGTGTAGCTATTAGTACTCTTTAGGGAATAATTATTACGTGTCTTTCTTCACCTCTTCCCAGCCCTGTGTCTCTTACTCACCTGAGAGTTGGTATGTATATCTGTTTTCCCTCTTGCACTTCTCTCTTTCTAACTCCTATTGACCCCCTTTCCTCCATTATTTTCCTCTATTATACGCCCCTTTTTAAATCTAGGGACCAAGACTACATACTGCTGAATAGACAGACTGTAAAGCAGAGGGAAAAGTGAACAAAGCCAGAAGACCTTCATACGGAAAACAGGTCATTGCAGAAGAGAAATAAAAGCAACCCCACCTTTCCTCAAAAACACAATTGAAGAAGGGAAGGGAAAGGGGGAGAGGGAGAAAAATCTTCAGAAATAAAAAAAAAAAACAAAAGAAGAATATGGGTCTCTCCCAGACGCCTGGGAGAGCAGACACTAAGAAAACTGACTTTGGAATGCAAACAATGAAAAGCCCCCAGAATGAAGGATCTCAAACTGCAAATGTAGATATCAAAACAATAATGGAGAGAATAAAAAGAATTGAGGAGACACAAGAAGAAACTAGGAAGGAGCTGATATCTGAGATAACAGTAATAAAGAATACTGGGAATGAAATAAATAACAAACTGTTAAACATGGAAAGCAGAATTACCCAAGCAGAAGAAAGAATCTCAGAGCTTGAGGACCAAAATATAGAAATAAGCCAAACTCTTAAAAACACAGAAAATAAGCTCAAAAAGCCAGAACAAAACCTTCAACAGATGAGTGACTACCTCAAGAGGCCTAACCTAAGAGTAATCGGACTCCCTGAGGCAGAAGAGAAACAGAGAACCACATTGGAACAAACTTTCCATGAGATCATTCAAGAAAACTTCCCTTTATCTAATC